>NW_028248562.1:0-155174 GCF_964263255.1 Lissotriton vulgaris | reverse complement strand
ACAGTACAGCCAGATCACCAAGAGATTAGCCCGGGGCTCATCTTATATTATCCCGACCCCCCATCCACAGTATTGGGGAGCACTAGCTCTCAGGAGATAGGTCCTCAGTGGCCAGCTTACCATCCAGAGTAGGAGGTGCCAAAGCTCTTGACTCAAAGCCGATCCCCGGCCTCGGTGTTCAACACCGCTTTGTCTACAGCACCGCTACTGCATCATCATAGCTGTCAGCCACTGCTGGCTCGGATGGCCTACAAAGCCACACAACATTCATCACTGATGGGCCCATAGAGCCTGGGCATGCTACCTTCACCCGCAGCCAGTGGCCTAGCTGGCACCTCCGGTAGCAGTACAGGCCCAGTATCGAAGCAGCCCCTACATAGAGCACTGCTCAGGCTTCCATCTTCATTGGCTCAGCCCAAGGGCTACAGGATGACTCCAGGGGTCCAGTGAGTACAGGTTTCTGTCTGTAAACTGGCCCAGGGCCAAAGGATTGCTCAGGATTCCATCAGAGCAGCAGGAGCTTTGCCATCTTGATTAGTCATTCCATGCCATGTCCCTCCCTCCTCTTACAAAGTTGAAATATTCTATTTAGTGTCATGCTCGGTGTCCTTGGATTCGGGAACCTCAAGGTTCGGACTTTGCTTCTCTACTCTCTTCGATGTGACCATCACTTGGTACAACATGTTTTGGACATAATCTGCTTTCCTTTTTGTACCGCTTTTGGCCACCATAAGTGTGGCAGGGTATGCTCAGACGTGAGTCCCTTGCTCACTTTGCCACTGGATTCAAGCAAGCCGGGCTGAAGATGGCTGGAATGCCAGAAACCGGTCCTCAGAAGCTTGTTTCCGCTCCAGAAAAGACATGGCTTGGCAGTTCGGGCTGGACTGTTCCCATGAGGCACAGGGTCAGACTGATTTGCATCTAGCCATGTCTGAACTGGAGTGGCAGAGTGGGCTAAAGAACGGTGATGGATTAAACCCAGATCTTTTGACTGGGTGTGAGTGTTTGATTGATTCAGATGCTCCGTCCATCACCACCCCCTTTTGTACCGCTTTTGGCCGCCATAAGTGTGGTAGGTTATGCTCAGACGTGAGTCCCTTGCTCACTTTGCCACTGGATTTAAGCAAGCCGGGCTGAAGATGGCTGGAATTCTAGAAACCGGTCCTCGGATGCTTGTTTCCAGTCCAGGGAAGACATGGCTTGGCAGTTCGGGCTGGACTGTTCCCATGAGGCAAAGGGTCAGACTGATTTGCATATAGCCATGTCTGAAATGAGGTGGCAGAGTGGGCTAAAGAATGGTGATGGATTAAACCCAGATCTTTTGACTGGTTGTGAGTTTTTGATTGATTCAGATGCTCCGTCCATCACCACCTCCTTTTGTACCGCTTTTGGCCGACATAAGTGTGGCAGGGTATGCTCAGACGTGATTCCCTTGCTCACTTTGCCACTGGATTCAAGCAAGCCGGGCTGAAGACGGCTGGAATGCCAGAAACCGGTCCTCGGAAGCTTGTTTCCGGTCCAGGGAAGACATGGCTTGGCAGTTCGGGCTGGACTGTTCCCATGAGGCACAGGTCAGACTGATTTGCATATAGCCATATCTGAACTGGAGTGGTAGAGTGGGCTAAAGAACGGCGATGGATTAAACCTAGATCTTTTGACTGGGTGTGAGTGTTTGATTGATTCAGATGCTCCGTCTATCACCACCCCTTTTTGTACCGCTATTGGCCGCCATAAGTTTGGCAGGGTATGCTCAGATGTGAGTGCCTTGCTCACTTTGCCACTGGATTCAAGCAAGCCGGGCTGAAGACGGCTGGAATGCCAGAAACCGGTCTTCAGAAGCTTGTTTCCGGTCGAGGGAAGACATGGCTTGGCAGTTCGGGCTGGACTGTTCCCATGAGGCACAGGGTCAGACTGATTTGCATATAGCCATGTCTGAACTGGGGTGGCAGAGTGGGCTAAAGAACGGTGATGGATTAAACCCAGATATTTTGACCGGGTGTGAGTGTTTGATTGATTCAGATGCTCCGTCCATCACCACCCCCTTTTGTACCGCTTTTGGCCGCCATAAGTGTGGCAGGGTATGCTCAGATGTGAGTCCCTTGCTCACTTTGCCACTGGATTCAAGCAAGCTGGGCTGAAGACGGCTGGAATGCCAGAAACCGGTCCTCGGATGCTTGTTTCCAGTCCAGGGAAGACATGGCTTGGCACTTTGGGCTGGACTGTTCCCATGAGGCAAAGGGTCAGACTGATTTGCATATAGCCATGTCTGAACTGGGGTGGCAGAGTGGGCTAAAGAATGGTGATGGATTAAACCCAGATCTTTTGACTGGTTGTGAGTTTTTGATTGATTCAGATGCTCCGTCCATCACCAACCCCTTTTGTACCGCTTTTGGACGACATAAGTGTGGCAGGGTATGCTCAGACGTGATTCCCTTGCTCACTTTGCCACTGGATTCAAGCAAGCCGGGCTGAAGACGGCTGGAATGCCAGAAACCGGTCCTCGGAAGCTTGTTTCCGGTCCAGGGAAGACATGGCTTGGCAGTTCGGGCTGGACTGTTCCCATGAGGCACAGGGTTAGACTGATTTGCATATAGCCATGTCTGAACTGGAGTGGTAGAGTGGGCTAAAGAACGGCGATGGATTAAACCTAGATCTTTTGACTGGGTGTGAGTGTTTGATTGATTCAGATGCTCCGTCTATCACCACCCCTTTTTGTACCGCTTTTGGCCGCCATAAGTTTGGCAGGGTATGCTCAGATGTGAGTGCCTTGCTCACTTTGCCACTGGATTCAAGCAAGCCGGGCTGAAGACGGCTGGAATGCCAGAAACCGGTCTTCGGAAGCTTGTTTCCGGTCCAGGGAAGACATGGCTTGGCAGTTCGGGCTGGACTGTTCCCATGAGGCACAGGGTCAGACTGATTTGCATATAGCCATGTCTGAACTGGGGTGGCAGAGTGGGCTAAAGAACGGTGATGGATTAAACCCAGATATTTTGACCGGGTGTGAGTGTTTGATTGATTCAGATGCTCCGTCCATCACCACCCCCTTTTGTACAGCTTTTGGCCGCCATAAGTGTGGCAGGGTATGCTCAGATGTGAGTCCCTTGCTCACTTTGCCACTGGATTCAATCAAGCCGGGCTGAAGACGACTGGAATGCCAGAAACCGGTCCTCGGAAGCTTGTTTCCGGTCCAGGGAAGACATGGCTTGGCAGTTCGGGCTGGACTGTTCCCATGAGGCACAGGGTCAGACTGATTTGCATCTAGCCATGTCTGAACTGGGGTGGCAGAGTGGGCTAAAGAACGGTGATGGATTAAACCCAGATCTTTTGACTGGGTGTGAGTGTTTGATTGATTCAGATGCTCCGTCCATCACCACCCCCTTTTGTACCGCTTTTGGCCGCCATAAGTGTGGTAGGTTATGCTCAGACGTGAGTCCCTTGCTCACTTTGCCACTGGATTTAAGCAAGCTGGGCTGAAGATGGCTGGAAGGCTAGAAACCGGTCCTCGGAAGCTTTTTTCTGGTCCAGGGAAGACATGGCTTGGCAGTTCGGGCTGGACTGTTACCATGAGGCACAGGGTCAGACTGATTTGCATATAGCCATGTCTGAACTGGGGTGGCAGAGTGGGCTACAGAATGGTGATGGATTAAACCCAGATCTTTTGACTGGTTGTGAGTTTTTGATTGATTCAGATGCTCAGTCCATCACCACCCCCTTTTTGTACCGCTTTTGGCCGACATAAGTGTGGCAGGGTATACTCAGACGTGAGTCCCTTGCTCACTTTGCCTCTGGATTCAAGCAAGCCGGGCTGAAGACGGCTGGAATGCCAGAAACCGGTCCTTGGAAGCTTGTTTCCGGTCCAGGGAAGACTTGGCTTGGCAGTTCAGGCTGGACTGTTCCCATGAGGCACAGGGTCAGACTGGTTTGCATATAGCCATGTCTGAACTGGGGTGGCAGAGTGTGCTAAAGAACGGTGATGGATTATACCCAGATCTTTTGACTGGGTGTGAGTGTTTGATTAATTCAGATGCTCGGTCCATCACCACCCCCTTTTGTACCGCTTTTGGCCGCCATAAGTGTGGCAGGGTATGCTCAGACGTCAGTCCCTTGCTCACTTTGCCACTGGATTCAAGCAAGCTGGGCTGAAGACGGCTGGAATGCCAGAAACCGGTCCTCGGATGCTTGTTTCCAGTCCAGGGAAGACATGGCTTGGCAGTTTGGGCTGGACTGTTCCCATGAGGCAAAGGGTCAGACTGATTTGCATATAGCCATGTCTGAACTGGGGTGGCAGAGTGGGCTAAAGAACGGTGATGGATTAAACCCAGATATTTTGACTGGGTGTGAGTGTTTGATTGATTCAGATGCTCCGTCCATCACCACCCCCTTTTGTACCGCTTTTGGCCGTCATAAGTGTGGTAGGTTATGCTCAGACGTGAGTCCCTTGCTCACTTTGCCACTGGATTCAAGCAAGCCCGGCTGAAGGCGGCTGGAATGCTAGAAACCGGTCTTCGGAAGCTTTTTTCTGGTCCAGGGAAGACATGGCTTGGCAGTTCGGGCTGGACTGTTCCCATGAGGCACAGGGTCAGACTGATTTGCATATAGCCATGTCTGAACTGGGGTGGCAGAGTGGGCTAAAGAATGGTGATAGATTAAACCCAGATCTTTTGACTGGTTGTGAGTTTTTGATTGATTCAGATGCTCCGTCCATCACCACCCCATTTTGTACCGCTTTTGGCCGACATAAGTGTGGCAGGGTATTCTCAGACGTGAGTCCCTTGCTCACTTTGCCACTGGATTCAAGCAAGCCGGGCTGAAGACGGCTGGAATGCCAGAAACCGGTCTGTGGTAAATATAATTTACCGTACAAGTTTTTCCATATAATTACTGACAAGTAAAAGAATAGCTCAATCAAATGAGAGTCAGAGTCCGTGGTGTCTGAGTCATACGGGCTTTAATCGGGATGGCTCGAGCCATGGAAATCAATTCCATCAATACAAGGGTTCGGGGGTATATGCAATGATGGCAAAAAGATGTCAACGGTTTATTAACAGTACATGACATATATAGTAAAACTGTACAATGGCAATGGATACAGTAGGCGTGACAAGTGAAAAGAATATGATAAGAACACATGTGCGTAGCAAAAAGGCGTGTACAAGGGTGTGCACGGAGGTGTGTGCTGGAAACGTCACAGAAACGTGTCATAAGTGGGTGGGTGCATAGAGGATTCTGCAGAGTCAGCTGAAACCTATGACCTGGGTGCGCGCGCAGCTGGTATGACGTGTGATTGACGTGTATCTGGGGAAAACTGAGGGCTTGACTTTAGCACTAGTAGGGGAGACAGAAGTCTGGCATGTCAGATCGACCTGTTCCTATAACATGTCTGATATCTTGTAATAGGGGGATGTTTAATCTGAAGTAAAAGGTCTCTCGGGCAGAGGCTATTCTATACTAAATGCATATGTGTCTAAGTGCAATGCGCGGGCCATGGGCCTACCATGGTAACGGAAGCAATGAATTACATGAAGGAGACAGAAAGGCTTGGCCCTTTGCTCTGCAGCCGGGAAGCTGTTTACCTATTTCATTAGACTGGAATGTGTTTTCGAGGAGGCTGGCTGATAACTTGAAGGCAAAATACTGTTTTGGCAGGCAGGCCAGGCCGAGCCAGGCACCGCTTCGCTTGGCAGGAAGTAAGGCAGAGGTCAGGGATGCATCTCCATGCTGCAGCTTTCAGAGGCAGAGACAGAAGTGGTTCGAGGGCAGAAATCAGGGCCTAGCTCTGCAGAGCCAGGAAAACGTGAAAGTGCACCATGTAAAGACGTTGGCATGGCATGGTTAGGAACTGAATTATCAATTCATTCATGGTGGATCTGATAGAGGACATGTTGACGTTGGACGCAAATGTATTTGCGTCTTCAGATTCGGTTGCGGAGGGAAGTTACATGCACTATATACTCGTACATGGAGACGTTGGGGTACACGTTAGGGGACATACTTGACCATAAAATTTGCAATTACCTCATTCCCTCCTTGTCCCCTATGGACCCATCAGGATATATCTATTTTCATGAGACCATCTATCTGTTCATATAACATCATCTGTTCTTCTTTCTTTATTCGGGAATGGGAACGTGGACTTGAGCGGGGAATACAAGCTGTGGCGCACAAGCCGCAAATCGCTGGCCCACATTGAAGACATAGACAACAACTGAATACTATGGCCAATACAATCCCTAGGAATGACAGTAGCTTCCATCCCCAGGCTGTTATTACACTCCAGAGCCAACCGGACCAAGTCCAGGAGCCTGGGTTCTGATGTATCTGATGGGCAATTTCGTGAAGTCTGGTGATGGCCTTATAGACTGATGGCGCGTTATTAGGAATAAACACGCAACAACTGGATCCGATGACTCTACAAGCTCCGCCCCTATCGGCCAGGATGACGTCAAGGACAAGGCGGTTCTGAAGAACAACAAGTCTCATAGCAGACTGCTCCTCTGTTAAGTTGCCCAAAGCGGAAGTAGTCTCATTCACTACTGCTTCGAGGATTCTGGTTAATTTGCGTATCAGTTTACTATTTGAGACAGTGCCTAAATAAGGAAAGAATCCTTTATTGAAATCTGTATATTGTTCCCATGTAGTTTCAGTCTGATCAACTATTGGGAGACCTCTCTTGTGTCTAACGAGATCGAGGCGGGGATTCCTGTGATAATCAGATGGGGCTAGAAAAACTGGTGGCAATAGGAATGCAATGAAACAAGTACCATCCCAATCTAGAGGTAAATGTACATAAGCTGTATGACCACAAATGAAATAGGAATGTCGGGAAGCTTTGAATGTAGACTTGCCTTCATCACTGAATTCGACCACAGTAGTACAGTCACTATGGCCTAGATGTACTGAACCATTCTTTCTGACGCATAACGTACCTTTTGCTGGTAAGACTGATATAGATGGCAAGTCTGGACTAGTTTCTGACTGAACATTTAGAATCATGAGGTTAAGTGTAAAATTACCTAATCCATACACTTCGTTTTCTAGATCGGTCCCTGTCATTTGTGGAAGACCTTCTTCGTCTGGGAAACACGCTTTGTTCATGACTGTGTTCTGGTTTCCCCATATCCATTTGCCTTGGGAAACTCTGGATTCAGTGTCTAAAGAGGATATTAAGCTGAACCATGCACCACAGGAACCATTATGTGTAAACGGGTAAGGAAAGAGGGGCAGAGCTCCCTTGTAGTTCTGATAGGGAGGGAGTCGGCCACATATCCAACAATTAGTAGCATTGTTGATCTGGTGAGAATGGTGTAACATACGGATGAATGTATTGTTGCGCAGCGCAAGTCGATAAGACAATTCATGGGGGGTAGTTAACTAAACGTGTGCTCTGCAGTGATATTAGAAAAAGAATGTGCAATGGGAAAGTACATATATAACATCCAACTGATGCAGATTAACGTAAGACTCAGAAAAAACATAATAAGTAACGTACAGATACAACGGCTTCGGAGATTTTTATAATAATTTCTTTTCTTGATCTCCTGTCTATCTCTCTCTCTATTGGGGTCTAACTTATACATGTCAGGAAACTGTCTAACTGCTTCACCCAGGAGGGGACTTAAACAATTAAACTGTCTGACTTACTAGACCTCAATTTCAATCGGTACTCCTGCTGAGGAGTTTTCTCTACCAGGGGGAGTTTAGTATTAGTGTCTGGAATGCGGTAGGGCTGGGAATCAGTCTTTGGCGGAAGTCCATAAAATCTTTTCACATGGCTCGAGTGGAGCCAGCCTTTTCTTCCTTCTAATTTCACCGCAGTCCTTGTGGTCAACAAAACGATCTTCGGCTCTTTCCAGCGGGGCTCCAGAGGACTTGACCGATCAAAATTTCGGACTACGACGACATCTCCTGGGACCAGCTCATGCGGTTTCACCTCGGTGTTGTCTGGAAAGGCTGCCGCGACCTGTGAACGACATGATAGTAGTGCAGACATCAAGGAAGCAAGGTAATCTGTCAGCATAGTACTGTCAACATCGGTTATTTTGCGTGGCATAGGCGTCCCCCACATATTAGGAGGCCTACCAAAGACCACCTCATACGGGGATAGCCCTGTCCTAGAATGAACTACCATTCGCATATAAAAGAGGGCAACTGGTAAAGCTACTATCCAATCTATGCCTTTCTCTTTACACACTTTGGCAAGACGGGTTTTCAGAGTCTGATTGTGTCTCTCCACGAGACCTGCTGCCTCGGGATGTCGAACACAGTGGAACTTCCATTGATAACCTAACAGAAGTGAAACCTGCTTCATGAGTTCAGACGAGAATGGCTGACCATTATCTGAATACACGACACGGGGCAAACCGTACAGCGGGAAGAATTCACGAACCAACTGCTTGGCAGTGGTCGGGGCAGTGTAATCTGGGACGGGATATGCTTCTGTCCATCTGGATAGGGCACATACAACTACGAGGACATACTTGAATGCTCGGCATCTGTCCATCTGGATATAATCCATCTGGAGGACTTCAAAAGGATGGTCTGGAGGATGGAATCCACCTCGTTCCACGGGAATACCTTTTCCAGGATTGAACTGACAACAGATCATGCAGGTACGCACTTTCTGTTTCGCTGCTGCTCGTAAATGTTTGTTAAACCAGAGGTTCTGTAAACTGTCTAACATGGCTTTTTCTCCTAAATGTGCTGGACTGTGTGCAGTGTTGATAATAACTTGAACCATAGAGTCGGGGAGAAACCATGTGGTCTTTCCTTTCGTCATCCATCCCTGTTCAGTCTGGACCCCTCCTTGTTCAGTCCATTTCTTTATTTCATCTGGAGTAGCATGTGTCTGTATGTCAATGACATCTTGTGTGGGGTCCCTAACTGTCATGCAATGTGTCAATGAAGATACGTCAGTCTTTGTCATATCAGTCGTATGAGTATGAGTCTGGGCTGTATGTTTCGCTGTTCGATCTGCCAGGTCGTTACCTTGGGAAATAGTGTCTGTGACTTTTGTATGTGCTTTGCACTTCATGATGGCTATGGCTGTAGGCAAATGTATTGCTTCCAACAGAGCTTGGATAAGGGGACCATGCTGGATTTTGGCTCAGTGAGAGGTCAGGAAACCCCTCTCTTGCCAGAGGACACCGAAGTCGTGTACGACTCCAAATGCATAACGTGAATCTGTGTATATGTTTACTTTAAGGTTCTTGGCTCGTATACAGGCTTGGGTCAGGGCAATGAGCTCTGCTGCTTGAGCTGACAGAGTGTCAATGCGATGTGTTTCTATGACTTCAGTTTCAGTGGTCACTGCATATGCGGCCACTAGCTCTCCTGTACTTGTTCTCATACATGAACCATCCACATAAAGTGTCAGGTCTGGGTCGGGTAGTGCAACATCTGTCAAGTCTTGTCTGGGCTTCGTGATTGTGTTAATGACATCCACGCAGTCATGTGGAGTAGGATCTGTTGTGCTCAATGGTAAAAGTGTAGCAGGATTTAGTGTATTGCAGCGTTTGATTTCTATGTGTGGTTGGAATAATGTCAATTCATAACCTGTCAGTCGTGCTATGGTCAAGTGCTGGGTCTGTGTTCTGTTTAGGAGAACTTCCACAGAGTGTGGAACCTGTACTGTCAATTGATGTCCCAATACAATGGAATCACTTTGTCTGTCAGTGGCTTGGAATAACTGCTCAAGAGAACATTTCTCTGGTTAGGGGGGAGAAAACGTCTTTTATTTTCTAGGCGTATCGGTCTGTCAAAAGGTCTATCAGAAGAGTACTGTTTAGGGAATTTCGCCCTACCTACGTAAGCTATTGTGTCTTGAGTCGCTGCTGGATTCTCTGGTTCTTCCTCCTCTGAGGATTCTTTTTCGTCCGACTCGGGTGTCCTATCAGCTTTGCGTCGGGCATGTATTGCCACTATTTCTTTACGGATCTTTCTGGACATGACATCTATACAATTCTGCTTATCATGTTTACATTCTGCAATATTCTGACTCCATTTTGTCAATTTTTTCATTTCTTTTTGAGAATAACCTGGCTGATCTTGTTCCCTTATCAAACAATTAATCAAAAATCGCAAAATTAACCCTTGAGTCTCGACTTTCTGATATGCCATGGCTTCACGAACACATTCTGGACCCTCCCCCGATCGAATAAAATGATATATTTTGTCTAGATGTTCTGGCATGTCTGGTAATGTCATCAAGTAATCTGTAACACGTCTTAAACGTAACAATGCTAACAACAGATCCCCTTGCTTGCCAGGGACAGGATCGTATCTACAATCTCCAATTGTTTGTTTGAGCTTTTCAGCTGTGCTTGCTTTAGGTGTACGCTGCATTGCTAATTCTCTCATTGTCAATCGATGTAATTGTGGCGGAGTGTGGGGGAGGCCACCTGTGGCACCTCCTGAAACTGAAGCATGAGCATAACCTGACTGAATGGCGGGTATGTGTAATGGGATTGAACCCTGAGTTGCATCTGTCGAAAAAGGATTAGTAGGGGGAACAGTAGCAGGAAGGCCAGTAGGGGAAGTGGCAACATGTGTGGGAAATTGGTGACGTGGAGGGGTCGTGGCTTGATTGGCCGGTGCAGGGTGGTGAGCATTGTTATCAGGGGGTACGGGTAACACGGGCACATTAGTATAAGCTGGAGCTACATCATCTAAATAGGAAGAAAGGATAATGTCTGCTGCGGTCTGTTTGTGACGGATTTTAGTCGGAACTAATGGTGGCGGCAGATCACTCGGCATATCCGGGGTCGCCCTGGGCAGGCCCTCGGCTAGAACTGGATACAGTCCTGTGATAAGGGCATTTCTCTGTCGGTCTTGTTGTTCTAGTCTGACTCGTTCTCCTTCTTCTAGTAGTTCCTTTTCTCTAGCTTTTTCGGAATCCTCTCTACTTTTTTCTGCTTTTCTGAATTCTTTCTCTGTCCGTCTATGCGATTCTTTGCGCCACAATTCTATGGCATCTTTCTGTGATTGTCTGGCTTTCTTTTTCCATAACGCTTCTTCTACTCTCATGATGCACTCGGCATCCCATGTCCCTGTAACGGGCCATCTCTGTTTCTCTTCCAAGTCTTTCGTATAGTCCACCCATAAGTCTAAGTACAGTATGGCATCTAAGCCATGCTTGTGGTACATAAAATGACCTGGAGTGTCCCTAGGTGGGACGGGTACTGCTTCTTCGAGTATCCCTTTCCTAGTTCCTATCTGTCGTAACTTTGAGAATAACGGCATGGTTACCTTACTCTGGACGCGAACACAATAAACACAGTAATGAAATGCAAACAATCACTCATACCACGACATTAAACACATTGAAACAATTCGAACAGATACTGACTACTAAATTCTATAACAAAAATACTGAATCACTGAATAACTGAATTACTAGATGTACTGCTAAACAGTACAGATACACTGCTAAAACAGTGCAGACCGGATCTGTGTACCCAAACCCGTCTTGACCGGATACAAATTAATGCACCCGTCTTGATGCGTCCCCAGCAACGGTACTCACCGGGAAGCACGGAACTGAAGGCCTCGGAAACTCGACAGGACTGGACCGCTACGACGTCACTGCTGCTGCGCACTACGCATGCGCCTCGACGCTTCGGACAGGTGGGCCTCTGGACACCTCGGGCACTGCTCTCTCGGCTGGGCTCTGGTCGGGATCCTCCGCACTCCTCACCGCCTCGTCTGGATGTCGACCGCAGTCTCCGTCACCTCCGTAGGCCTGAGGGAGATACAGGAAAACCTGCAGATGCGCATAGGAGTCCGTCACGGCTGTGGTAGGGGGCAAGGCCTGCGACGCATCGCCGGCGCGTGGGGTGGGGGAGGGGTCCCTATTCGGGCGCCAAATTATGTGGTAAATATAATTTACCGTACAAGTTTTTCCATATAATTACTGACAAGTAAAAGAATAGCTCAATCAAATGAGAGTCAGAGTCCGTGGTGTCTGAGTCATACGGGCTTTAATCGGGATGGCTCGAGCCATGGAAATCAATTCCATCAATACAAGGGTTCGGGGGTATATGCAATGATGGCAAAAAGATGTCAACGATTTATTAACAGTACATGACATATATAGTAAAACTGTACAATGGCAATGGATACAGTAGGCGTGACAAGTGAAAAGAATATGATAAGAACACATGTGCGTAGCAAAAAGGCGTGTACAAGGGTGTGCACGGAGGTGTGTGCTGGAAACGTCACAGAAACGTGTCATAAGTGGGTGGGTGCATAGAGGATTCTGCAGAGTCAGCTGAAACCTATGACCTGGGTGCGCGCGCAGCTGGTATGACGTGTGATTGACGTGTATCTGGGGAAAACTGAGGGCTTGACTTTAGCACTAGTAGGGGATACAGAAGTCTGGCATGTCAGATCGACCTGTTCCTATAACATGTCTGATATCTTGTATTTGGGGGATGTTTAATCTGAAGTAAAAGGTCTCTCGGGCAGAGGCTATTCTATACTAAATGCATTTGTGTCTAAGTGCAATGCGCGGGCCATGGGCCTACCATGGTAACGGAAGCAATGAATTACATGAAGGAGACAGAAAGGCTTGGCCCTTTGCTCTGCAGCCGGGAAGCTGTTTACCTATTTCATTAGACTGGAATGTGTTTTCGAGGAGGCTGGCTGATAACTTGAAGGCAAAATACTGTTTTGGCAGGCAGGCCAGGCCGAGCCAGGCACCGCTTCGCTTGGCAGGAAGTAAGGCAGAGGTCAGGGATGCATCTCCATGCTGCAGCTTTCAGAGGCAGAGACAGAAGTGGTTCGAGGGCAGAAATCAGGGCCTAGCTCTGCAGAGCCAGGAAAACGTGAAAGTGCACCATGTAAAGACGTTGGCATGGCATGGTTAGGAACTGAATTATCAATTCATTCATGGTGGATCTGATAGAGGACATGTTGACGTTGGACGCAAATGTATTTGCGTCTTCAGATTCGGTTGCGGAGGGAAGTTACATGCACTATATACTCGTACATGGAGACGTTGGGGTACACGTTAGGGGACATACTTGACCATAAAATTTGCAATTACCTCAGGTCCTCGGAAGCTTGTTTCCGGTCCAGGGAAGACATGGCTTGGCAGTTCAGGCTGGACTGTTCCCATGAGGCACAGGGTCAGACTGGTTTGCATATAGCCATGTCTGAACTGGGGTGGCAGAGTATGCTAAAGAACGGTGATGGATTATACCCAGATCTTTTGACTGGGTGTGAGTGTTTGATTGATTCAGATGCTCGGTCCATCACCACCCCCTTTTGTACCGCTTTTGGCCGCCATAAGTGTGGCAGGGTATGCTCAGACGTGAGTCCCTTGCTCACTTTGCCACTGGATTCAAGCAAGCCGGGCTGAAGACGGCTGGAATGCCAGAAACCGGTCCTCGGAAGCTTGTTTCCGGTCCAGGGAAGACATGGCTTGGCAGTTCGGGCTGGACTGTTCCCATGAGGCACAGGGTCAGACTGATTTGCATATAGCCATGTCTGAACTGAAGTGGTAGAGTGGGCTAAAGAACGGTGATTGATTAAACCTAGATCTTTTGACTGGGTGTGAGTGTTTGATTGATTCAGATGCTCCGTCCATCACCACCCCTTTTTGTACCGCTTTTGGCCGCCATAAGTGTGGCAGGGTATGATCAGATGTGAGTCCCTTGCTCACTTTGATACTGGATTCAAGCAAGCCGGGCTGAAGACGTCTGGAATGCCAGAAAACGGTCCTCGGAAGCTTGTTTCCGGTCCAGGGAAGACATGGCTTGGCAGTTCGGGCTGGACTGTTCCCATGAGGCACAGGGTCAGACTGATTTGCATATAGCCATGTCTGAACTGGGGTGGCAGAGTGGGCTAAAGAACGGTGATGGATTAAACCCAGATCTTTTGACTGGGTGTGTGTGTGTTCCCAATGATTCAGATGCTCCGTCCATCACCACCCCCTTATGTAATTCTTTTGGCCGCCATAAGTGTGGCAGGGTATGCTCAGACGTGAGTCCCTTGCTCACTTTGCCACTGGATTCAAGCAACGTTATATGAAACAAAGGTGCTTAGCTTATTCAAACATAAATGCAATACAGTATAGGATTCGCAGTGCGTGAACCGGTGCAGGGTGTTTGTGCCAGGTACTGGACCATTACACAACAGTTTTCACAATACTCGGAATCGCAGTGGCATGCGTGAGTTCCTGCGTCAACGGACTGTGTGGTGATAGTGATTGTTCCAACGGGGAGATGGAATTCTCATTGTGCAGTGATAGTGTAAGTCTTGAGTCGTTTTCACTATTTATGTGACTAGGGGGGTATTGTGAAAACTGTTGTGTAATGCTCCAGTACCTGGCACAAACACCCTGCACCGGTTCACGCACTGCGAATCCGAGTGTGATACAAAGTTGGTAGACATGTGTAAACTACTCCATAAGTTTTTTTAAAAATTCTCTTCTCTCGTTTCTCCTAACAGGCTTTATTTTTCATTCAGGCATGCTTTGTTTATTGTTAAAGTCCTGATGATGATCCCATGTATCTAGTTGAGCATTAGGGATCGAAACGTCGACACCCATGAGTGGGTTCACACTCACAGCATTGTTAAATGAGATGGTGTACACTCCACTCCAGGCGACACTGCTATTGATCTTTGATTCATTTACAGTGCCCTGTTCTTGCTCTTTTTCCTTTGCCTGAAAAACACCCTTTCACCTTACTTCTATTTTTCTTTTTCCTCTTTTGGTACGGCACAGGCTTGTGTCATGTTATCTTAAATGTATTGAATATTTTTTGACATTGTTCTTTGAAAATAAATTCCTTTCCCGGCTGGGTTAGGAAACCTAAAATCGTATAGTATTCCATTGTGTTCCTATACTGTATTGCATTTATGTTTGAATAAGCTAAGCACCTTTGTTTCATATAACGTAGTTATACCCATGGTACTTAGCTATCCGTTGGGTCCCCCTTGTTTCTAAAAAACGCTTGAGCGTAATCACCAGGATTGCAGGGCTGTTCTAAATTCTTGATACCTCACCATTGAGGCTGACCTACCTAGTGCCTCTTGTACACACACCTCTATATCCTCCTCAAAATACTCTCTTCTTCTTCTCATAAGCCTTAGGAGATGTCAGACCATGCCCCTTTGTACACCGTAGACCACATCAAGCATTTATGCACATTACCGTCACTACTATCAGAAACCCCAGATGCACCAGCAATTAGAAAAGCTAAAGAAGAAACAGGTTAGATTACAATTGATGGTACTTATGCTAACGGATTATCTTAAATCCGGAGTGATCCCACTTGGCTTACAGGTGCGTAACATCCCTGGCATATTTACAGATAATCCCAAGTATATCACAAACTTCAGTCATATCGGGACCACTTGTTCAAGACAGTGGCTAGCACTTGGCATTGATATTGCTACAGAGACATTAAAAGCATTAGAGACAGAAATTGCTGATCTACTTAAACAAATTAATGACTCCGACCCCACAGCTGAATGCAAAAAGTTGCTAGAACAAGTAGACAAAACAGTAGCTGACTATTATCGCATTGAACAGAATAAAAAATCAAATAAAATCAAAAAGGACATTAAAAATTATAATGCCGAGTCCACTTACCCATATCTGAACAAAGATTTCTACATCAACAGACCCTACTTCAATCCCCAGAATAGACCCTGGGGTCGTTTTAATAAACGACAAAATATAGTGGGGTTTTCAGACACCTCAGAGGACTCATCTGATAATTCAGATCCAGGTGAGGGAGGGAGTAACCCTAGAAGAGGGCGGGGAGGAGCACAAGGCAATAATTTTTTATCCAGAGGTCAGCCAGGCACCCCACAGAGAGGGAAGGCCAAGAAAACCACGAAGTGGTTCAACGCTCCTGGAGAGCGGAGGACCCGCAACAACTTTTATCAGTGGTAGCATCCACACCACAAAATATGACTGAAACACTACCAATTTTTAATCTGTCTAACCACATCTTACAGCATTCAGAATTGGAACTCCTGAAGAAAGGGCTCTCTTTTGTCCCTACGGTGCGCCCTAACTATATGGAATTGCAAACGGAGCTTCTCCGTTTCTTTAGACTGGTTCGGCTGAAAGCATTTTTTCAATTACATCCTACGCCTGAACCAAATCGTAACACCCCATTCTGCCCCCCTCCACCTTTCTACCAACGGCGAGTATGATTCCGCCAGAGATCATCACGTTCGAGAAACTTATCCTCAAAGAACTCAAGATATTGGAAAAGAAGAAATTGTTCATTCCTTTCAATATTCCCAAAATTGAAAAGGAGGCAATAGACTCACTTAGATCCAACACCGACTTAATCATCAAAAGCGCGGACAAGGGTGGGGGCATTGTCTTGCAAAATATTGACACATATAAAGATGAGATCAACCGCCAGTTGAGTAACAGGGAACATTACCTGAGACTGGGCCGCAATCCAACGGCTGAAATTCAGACTCTGATTAAGAAAATCACCACAGATGCCAGAGATGAGGGTTTCCTCAGCAAAAAGGAATATAACTTCCTTAATGTGAAGTGCCCACGACTCCCTTTTATCTACACCCTGCCTAAAGTTCATAAGAGTCTTGAGAATCCACCGGGCCGACCAATAGTATCGGCCTGTGGCTCAATTTTGGAACCGTTAGGGTCCTATGTGGATTTTTTCATTAAGGACTTTGTGCCTTCCACATGTTGTTACGTCCGTGACAGCATGGAAATGATTAATCTTGTCGAACATCAGCCTTTTGACCCCAACAATCAAACACTCTGTACCCTTGATGTAGAGTCGCTCTACACCAATATACCCCAGGGAGCGGCTCTACGGGTCATTGAGAGAACACTGGACTCTAGACCACGTCCACACAGAGTACCGACAATATTCATACTTCAATTACTAGAAATATGTCTTACAAAATTTTTTTTTGTCTTTGACGGGGCATTCTTCCAGCAGATAAAAGGCACCTCGATGGGAGCGATTTTTGCTCCCCATCTGGCAATTCTGTATATGGATGCATTAGAAACGGGCACAATCCTAGCTGACACCAACCCATTCAGAACCAGCATTGGGATCTGGCGTCGCTATATAGACGACATTTTCCTAATTTGGAATTCGGACAAGGAAATTCTGAATTCATTCTTACATTGGTTGAACAACAACTGCGACAATCTGCAGGTCACTCTCTCACACCACAACACTGAGATACCATTTTTAGACCTCACGATTTATCATGAGGAAGGCGAGTTATTAACTCGCCTTTACAGGAAACCGACAGAACGGAATACTCTACTGAGATACGACAGTAACCACCCCAAAGCTCTCAAAGACTCACTTCCCTATTCGCAATTCCTCCGGATCAGACGAAATTGTTCATCAAAAACTGATTACTTCAGGGAGGCAAATGTCCTGTGTTTGAAACTTAAAGCAAGAGGTTACCCTAGCAGAATAGTAAGAAATGCCTCAAAACGAGCATGGTACTGTCCGAGAGAGACCCTGCTCCAACCAAAAACTAGGCCAAGTTCTGAGAGAATAGCCTGTGTCCCAACTTTCTCTCCAATCTCAAATAAAATCCTTAAAACCATTCTGCGACACTGGCCAACCCTAAACTCGGGTCAACTAACGTTTGACAAACCCTTGTTTGCATTCAAAAAAAGTAAAAACATAAAAGACCATCTTGTCCGAGCAGCCCTACTTGCACCACCCCCAAACAATACAATTGAGTCAAACTGGGGTTTGCCACCACTTAGAGGTCATGCTAAATGTGGTCAATGTATTGTGTGTGATTTGACACTGGAGGGGCGCACTTTTAGTCACAATAACATCACAATCCACATGAAAGATTTCACGAACTGCAACAGTTACAATGTAATTTATGCGATTTTATGCCCTTGCCCTCGTATGTATGTAGGGCAAACAACACAAAAAATAAAAACAAGGATAAGCCAGCATCGGAGTCGTATAATATGTGGAACCCTAAACGCCCCTTTGGTTGAACATTTTGCCAACATGAATCACACAGCAGATGACCTGAAGTGGACCATCCTGAAGTCCGTCAAACTACCACAGAGAGGTGGTAATCTGCAGCAACTGCTTAACCGGGAGGAATTGAAATCCATCATACAATTCAATACAATTCATATAGGTCTCAATCGGAGTGAGGATTGGACTACACTACTGTGATTGGACTAATGACCTGTGGTAACACTTTCACGTAACTAAGAGAGAGTAAGCTTCATAAAAAACTGTACTGTTCTAAGATGAAATCCATCAAATGGATACAACGTTTAACAGGAATGCAGGACATGATATATAAAACAAGAACAGATTTGGGCATTTGGTAATAGACTATTTTATGTTGTTTTATTTGTGTCACCTATCACTCTTGATGTCACAATGTCACTATCACCCTTGATATGCCCGCGCACTCCCACACTCCCATGTTCGGTTCGCTCAGCCATCTATTCCAAGATGGCGGCCACCAATGACACTCGCCTTTCCAAGATGGCAACCGCCGCATTAGTCACGTGACCTATGAGGGAGTATACAACATGCTCCCTGACACTGGCTACAGCATGGAAACCGGCATTGACCGAGTATCCCAGGCAGAGGCGAGTCTTCATCCAGACTGAGTAAGTAAACCAGTATGCGTTCTCCCCTTCCAACCGTGGCCCGCTCTGGAGCTGCGTTCTGATAAGACCTCCCTTCCTTATTTCAGCGCCTGAACGCCAAATCGGTGGCGCCCCGTGTATGGACAATGCTGCCTACACTGTAAAAAGCCCGTATCCCGCTCTCATTAAGAGTTACAAAAAGGTAGGTCCCCCTGCATTTTCTCCACTATAGTCCGGAGCTTCCTGGCCCTGTGTTTTGAAAACCTTACTCCCACTTATCTTTTCAGTATTACCATCAGACGCAACCAAAACGGGTAACGAGTGGCAATTCGTAGAATCCACTAATGCGAATGGACCTTACCAAGGACCACTACGACAGATAACCCCCTGGTACGTTCTGAATAGGATTAATTTTCTCTCTGCTTGTTAAACAGGCGGACTCGCAACTTAATTCCAACTTAATTTTGCCCCCAGCCCTGTGTGACAATTACCGCAACAACTTGGGAATCGTAGGAAACCTCCCATGTGAGGCTCCTCACCTCGAACAACAGAGGTATGAATTTGTTTTAACAGTGGGCTCACTGAGTCACCACATATCAAACAATGTACAACAATGGGTCAACGCAGGAGTGCAGCAAACTATGTGACTGTGTGTGAAAAAGGGACACAATTCCTGAATCCCAAGTATCCTTGGTGAAAAAGTGTTCCCATCAGATACCCGTCCTGTACCGCCCTACATCACTTGGGATCCTTCACCCGAAGGAAGTGGAAAGGACCACTTAGGATTAGGTAGAGTGTAACCTAATCGAATTCTGAAGGAATGTAAAGTGTGTGGGTTTGAACTGAGTGTAGATATCAGGGGGTACAAAGAATTAACAAAAAAGCAGTGCATAAAGTGCTCAATGTGGCAACTAGAAGTGAAAAGGGTTAATATTGGGTTGTAGGAGTGGAAATTAGAATTTAATGGAGTCCTACCCACACCCAAGGTTAAAAAACAGTGCAAGTAGTGGAAACAAATAACTACTCAGATGGTAACTGGGTCGACATGTTTCTGCAGTGAATTGGTTCAAGAGATACCAGTCTGCTTCATCAGGACCTTCATAATGTTTAAGTGCAACTGCTGTTAACAATGATTATAAATGTATGAAAAAGAGTAATATCACCTGCAAGCGCCAATGGATATGGTCCAAACAAATAGGCAATAGACAAACATACATAAAGAAAAACACACACAGTTATTAAAAGGTTGCTGCACAACACAGAGATATGCTCGTGAAGTATTAATATGCCACGCAATTCATGGTCAGTATTTGTCATATCAATCAAATGTATGTGCCAGGTGCATACATCCTGGGCTTGGATCCCACCCCCAGAACTTGGGTGAGTGAAACAACTAGATCCAAGCCCAGGATGTATGCACCTGGCACATACATTTGATTGATATGACAAATACTGACCATGAATTGCGTGGCATATTAATACTTCACGAGCATATCTCTGTGTTGTGCAGCAACCTTTTAATAACTGTGTGTGTTTTTCTTTATGTATGTTTGTCTATTGCCTATTTGTTTGGACCATATCCATTGGCGCTTGCAGGTGATATTACTCTTTTTCATACATTTATAATCATTGTTAACAGCAGTTGCACTTAAACATTATGAAGGTCCTGATGAAGCAGACTGGTATCTCTTGAACCAATTCACTGCAGAAACATGTCGACCCAGTTACCATCTGAGTAGTTATTTGTTTCCACTACTTGCACTGTTTTTTAACCTTGGGTGTGGGTAGGACTCCATTAAATTCTAATTTCCACTCCTACAACCCAATATTAACCCTTTTCACTTCTAGTTGCCACATTGAGCACTTTATGCACTGCTTTTTTGTTAATTCTTTGTACCCCCTGATATCTACACTCAGTTCAAACCCACACACTTTACATTCCTTCAGAATTCGATTAGGTTACACTCTACCTAATCCTAAGTGGTCCTTTCCACTTCCTTCGGGTGAAGGATCCCAAGTGATGTAGGGCGGTACAGGACGGGTATCTGATGGGAACACTTTTTCACCAAGGATACTTGGGATTCAGGAATTGTGTCCCTTTTTCACACACAGTCACATAGTTTGCTGCACTCCTGCGTTGACCCATTGTTGTACATTGTTTGATATGTAGTTATAGGGACTGCAACAATGCAAGGTCATTAAATATTTTCCCATCCTTGCCCCCCTTATTGTATTATACTCACTGAGTCACCCCCTTCCACATATCCCCCCCTAGTCACATAAATAGTGAAAACGACTCAAGACTTACACTATCACTGCACAATGAGAATTCCATCTCCCCGTTGGAACAATCACTATCACCACACAGTCCGTTGACGCAGGAACTCACGCATGCCACTGCGATTCCGAGTATTGTGAAAACTGTTGTGTAATGCTCCAGTACCTGGCACAAACACCCTGCACCGGTTCACGCACTGCGAATCCGAGTGTGATACAAAGTTGGTAGACATGTGTAAACTACTCCATAAGTTTTTTTAAAAATTCTCTTCTCTCGTTTCTCCTAACAGGCTTTATTTTTCATTCAGGCATGCTTTGTTTATTGTTAAAGTCCTGATGATGATCCCATGTATCTAGTAGAGCATTAGGGATCGAAACGTCGACACCCATGAGTGGGTTCACACTCACAGCATTGTTAAATGAGATTGTGTACACTCCACTCCAGGCGACACTGCTATTGATCTTTGATTCATTTACAGTGCCCTGTTCTTGCTCTTTTTTCCTTTGCCTGAAAAACACCCTTTCACCTTACTTCTATTTTTCTTTTTCCTCTTTTGGTACGGCACAGGCTTGTGTCATGTTATCTTAAATGTATTGAATATTTTTTGACATTGTTCTTTGAAAATAAATTCCTTTCCCGGCTGGGTTAGGAAACCTAAAATCGTATAGTATTCCATTGTGTTCCTATACTGTATTGCATTTATGTTTGAATAAGCTAAGCACCTTTGTTTCATATAACGTAGTTATACCCATGGTACTTAGCTATCCGTTGGGTCCCCCTTGTTTCTAAAAAACACTGGATTCAAGCAAGCCGGGCTGAAGACGGCTGGAATGCCAGAAACCGGTCCTTGGAAGCTTGTTTCCGGTCCAGGGAAGACATGGCTTGGCAGTTCGGGCTGGACTGTTCCCATGAGGCACAGGGTCAGACTGATTTGCATATAGCCATGTCTGAACTGGGGTGGCAGAGTGGGCTAAAGAATGGTTATGGATTAAACCCAGATATTTTGACTGGTTGTGAGTTTTTGATTGATTCAGATGCTCCATCCATCACCACCCCCTTTTGTACCGCTTTTGGCCGACATAAGTGTGGCAGGGTATGCTCAGACGTGAGTCCCTTGCTCACTTTGCCTCTGGATTCAAGCAAGCCGGGCTGAAGACGGCTGGAATGCCAGAAACCGGTCCTTGGAAGCTTGTTTCCGGTCCAGGGAAGACATGGCTTGGCAGTTCAGGCTGGACTGTTCCCATGAGGCACAGGGTCAGACTGGTTTGCATATAGCCATGTCTGAACTGGGGTGGCAGAGTGTGCTAAAGAACGGTGATGGATTATACCCAGATCTTTTGACTGGGTGTGAGTGTTTGATTGATTCAGATGCTCGGTCCATCACCACCCTCTTTTGTACCGCTTTTGGCCACCATAAGTGTGGCAGGGTATGCTCAGACGTGAGTCCCTTGTTCACTTTGCCACTGGATTCAAGCAAGCCGGGCTGAAGACGGCTGGAATGCCAGAAACCGGTCCTCGGAAGCTTGTTTCCAGTCCAGGGAAGACATGGCTTGGCAGTTCGGGCTGGACTGTTCCCATGAGGCACAGGGTCAGACTGATTTGCATTTAGCCATGTCTGAACTGGAGTGGTAGAGTGGGCTAAAGAACGGCGATTGATTAAACCTAGATCTTTTGACTGGGTGTGAGTGTTTGATTGATTCAGATGCTCCGTCCATCACCACCCCTTTTTGTACCGCTTTTGGCCGCCATAAGTGTGGCAGGGTATGCTCAGATGTGAGTCCCTTGCTCACTTTGATACTGGATTCAAGCAAGCCAGGCTGAAGACGGCTGGAATGCCAGAAACCGGTCCTCGGAAGCTTGTTTCTGGTCCAGGGAAGACATGGCTTGGCAGTTTGGGCTGGACTGTTTCAATGAGGCACAGGGTCAGACTGATTTGCATATAGCCATATCTGAACTGGGGTGGCAGAGTGGGCTAAAGAACGGTGATGGATTAAACCCAGATCTTTTGACTGGGTGTGTGTGTGTTCCGATTGATTCAGATGCTCCGTCCATCACCACCCCCTTATGTAATGCTTTTGGCCGCCATAAGTGTGGCAGGGTATGCTCAGACGTGAGTCCCTTGCTCACTTTGCCACTGGATTCAAGCAAGCCGGGCTGAAGACGGCTGGAATGCTAGAAACCGGTCCTCGGAAGTTTGTTTTCGGTCCAGGGAAGACATGGCTTGGCATTTCGGGCTGGACTGTTCCCATGAGGCACAGGGTCAGACTGATTTGCATATAGCCATGTCTGAACTGGGGTGGCAGAGTGGGCTAAAGAACGGTGCTGGATGAAACCATAATCTTTTGACTGGGTGTGAGTGTTTGATTGATTCAGATGCTCCATCCATCACCACCCCCTTTTGTACCGCTTTTGGCCGCCATAAGTGTAGCAGGGTATGCTCAGACGTGAGTCCCTTGCTCACTTTGCCACTGGATTCAAGCAAGCCGGGCTGAAGACAGCTGGAGTGCCAGAAACCGGTCCTCGGAAGCTTGTTTCTGGTCCAGGGAAGACATGGCTAGGCAGTTCGGGCTGGACTGTTCCCATGAGGCACAGGGTCAGACTGATTTGCATATAGCCATGTCTGAACTGGGGTGGCAGAGTGGGCTAAAGAACGGTGATGGATTAAACCCAGATCTTTTGACTGGGTGTGAGTGTTTTATTGATTCAGATGCTCCGTCCATCACCACCCCCTTTTGTACCGCTTTTGGCCGCCATAAGTGTGGCAGGGTATGCTCAGACATGAGTCCCTTGCTCACTTTGCCACTGGATTCAAGCAAGCCGGGCTGAAGACGGCTGGAATGCCAGAAACCGGTCCTCGGAAGCTTGTTTCCAGTCCAGGGAAGACATGGCTTGGCAGTTCGGGCTGGACTGTTCCCATGAGGCACAGGGCCAAACTGATTTGCACACAGCCATGTCTGAACTGGGGTGGCAGAGTGGGCTAAAGAACGATGATGGATTAAACCCAGATCTTTTGACAGGGTGTGAGTGTTTGCTTGATTCAGATGCTCCGTCCATCACCACCCCCTTTTGTACCGTTCCTTGTGCTTATAGCTACCTTTGCAATGTGACTTACATCCTTCATCTCAAACTCATTAATAACTTCAAACCAAGGGTGGCTTTCCAATATAGGCAATGTAGGTAGCCAACAAGGAACCCAAGCTAAGGGGGGCTTCAAATTTGAGGCTAAGAAAACAAATTGTAAAAGGGAAGTGCAGAAGAAATGGGAATGTGAACTGTACAATGTATCTAGGGTTTCAGTTGCTGGCAGCTAGTTTATGGCCACCCAAATTCCAGAGTGCCTATGGCGATTTACTACTGTTTAGATCATGTGTTTGGTAGATACTTTTGGAGATATAAAACAAAGTGTTGGAAATTATTTTGTCTGCTTTATGATCTATTGAGCTGCCAGTTTCACACTAAAGGAATGGATTTTAGTTTCTATGCAATATTTTTTAAACAGCAGATGCTATTTTACTAGTCTGGTGCAGGTGTTGACAATGATATACCCTGATGCAGTGCTTAATTTGAGCTGGGGACCAGCATCTATTTCTCATTATTAGACCGTGACCAAGAGCAAGAGAGTTGTTTGAAATTAGGTTTTTGGTTGATGGGCTGAACCCTTCTCAAGCAACAACCACAATCCCTGTCAGGGTGAACCACGAAAGTCACTGAATCAAACTGTGCTTAACCTTCTGTGCGCGTGGCACAACAGCAGCCAGATTTAACTTAAAGGCAATGTGAAAATATTTATGCAGCCAACAAACAGTAATAAAGTGAACAACACATGAAAAATTCCAAACCAATTCAGGAAAATACAGTAAAAAGTAATAAATAAAATGAGAGAAAAATGACGAACATATGTAATTTCAAAGATTTTGATGAGCATAGCACCTAAAAGCACAAAGCGCTACCCTCAGTCATCTGGCTGTACTAGACTGGGGCAAAGTCACAAGTTCAGGTTAACCATGTTGGACACAGGGACCAGGTTAGATGCGCAAATAGAAGGCTGATGTCCGTTACTGGAGCTTCAAGGTGGTGGTCAACGTAGGCTGTTGATGCTGTAGCACAAAGTGCATATCTCCACGCAAACAGGCCATTCAGGGTCACGAAGTGCCCACAACTCCAGAATTTCTCCATTTCCTTTAGAGGAATCATGGTCCATGACATGGAGATGCCCCTCTTGGGGATCATAGATTCACTGTAGCAGAAGCCAGCAGGGCTCAGGCAGATATAGGCAGCTCCAGTTGCAGCAGGTTATCTACAGTTGCATGGAGACCTCTAGAGCTTGTTGTGTCCCTTTAGATCAAAATGGGAGGTCAGTCTATTGTCTCTTGAAGTCACTCAGGTTAACCTGGGATGAATGGACCAGCTCCATTCTTCCTTCTCAGAGAGCAAGGCAGGCATCAAGCAACAGAGTAGTCCTCTGGCAGCATGGCAGTTTTTCTACTTAAATGTCTATAGGTCCAGGAGTGTACTGAAGAGTTGGTCTGAGGGTTCAATATTGTATTTATTTATTTATTTATAAAGTTTTATATAGCGCAAACGTGACCCTTGGGTATCAGAGCGCTTCACAGCATACATATACAAGAGGTAGATTAGAAATACAAAATACATATACATGAGGTAGATTAGCAATACAATTCACATAGCGTTACCATAAAGGGAATGAGGTAGGTGGTTATAGTTCCATATATTAGGTGTAACCTACTGCTACAATTCACATAACATTGCCCTACCGGACTGAGGTAGGTAAATTATAACTCTAAGTAGTAAGCGTATCACACTGATAAGAGGTAGATTCGGCATATGTCAATCACGAGCTATATTCTGGCTATGCACACTAGTTTGTTAAGGATTCGGTTAGTGCTAACACCGGGATTACATAATGCTATACTTTCAACCTGCATCTTTCCCCAAGTTGACATAAATGCTATAACTGTTCTTCGATATCCTACTAAATTGCGTGCTAAATTGCTGCATAGACCATACTGACTTGGCTTTGATTGTGCAGTCTTCTTCTCGTTCTAATCAAGTGTAGCGCTTCTAGGTTGTTACTGCTTACTGGACATTGTTTCTATTTTCCATTCGATGCTCCGTGTAGGCACCTTTCAGATGCGGTGGCGTTGAAGTCCATACTTGACAATGTAAGGAACTTACTCATTAGGAAGATCTTAGCTTCCTTTTTGAATGCAGAAATGTTAGTAATTTTCCTGATATTCGGAGGGAGTGAGTTCCAGACTCTGGGGGCTGCCCCAGAGAACGCTCTGTCATAAGTTTTCTTCTTCCTGAATATGGGTGGCCTCAGCAGCAGCTCCTTGGCACTTTTGGCAGGTCTGCAACCTCCCGATATCTCGATTTTCTGGGCCAGGTAACTCGGTGTTTTGTAATGGAGTGCTTTGTGGGTGATACATGCCATTTTGAATTGGATTCTGGCTTCATATGGAAGCCAGTTTAACGCTCTTAGGTGAGGTGAAATATGGTCGAATTTCTTCGAACCAGTGATGAGCCTTGCAGCTGCATTGAGGCAAGCTTTTAGTGGTGCCGTGGACATTTTTGGTAGGCCTGCTAAGGTTGTACATCCGTATTCAATCCTTGAGATAACTAAAGATTGAATTGCCAGTTTGAGATCTGCCGACGAGATGAACGGTTTTACTTTCCTTAAGTAGTTCAAATGAAAGTGTGCACTTTTTGCCATTATTTTGATGTGTGCTTTCATGTCTAGATTCTTATCCGAGGTGACTCCTAACGATTTGGCTGAGTCCACCAGCGTAGGGGTGCTGTTTAGTGCTGTGATCATTTTGGTCCACTCTATTGTCTCTGTATTGTTCTTTGGCGGTGAAATTAATAGGAATTCAGTTTTTTGTACCTGGCGCGAACTATGAAGTGGGAGAAACTTATAGACATCCTCCATCTGGTTCTGGAATTTCCTTCCCTCCCTTGCGCAGGTTCCAATTGGTCTGAGTTAACAATAGGCTGGTGTCAAGTTCTTTGTGAGTGTACTGGAGGCAGTCCCTTTGAAATGTAAATGGAGCAGGCAACAGTTCTGCCCCTCCCATCCTTCCAACCACAAGTCCCCCTTTTTCTCACTGTCTGTGAGGAATATGTAATGGCCAACTGCCTTTTCAGAATGGAGAATTAAAATCCAAACAAATTAGGAGTTTTTTACTACAATGACATGTAAAGTTTAAATGTACATGTCAGAAATGGGGTCTCTAGTCGGCAGCAGTATGCACCCCGTCCAAGTAGAGAACACTACTCTAGTCAGGCTAAATACACACTAAAAGATAGCCTGTGCTCACCCTCTGGTAGCTTGGCACAGAGCAGTCAGGCTTATCTAAAGAGGCAATGTGTAAAGTATTTGTGCAGCAAACACACACACAGTAACACAATGAAAGCATCACAAAAAGACTCCACACACATTTAGAAAAATAGACAATAATTTAATGAATACATCAAGACCAAACAAGAGAAATCCAGTAAGTAGAAGCTGAGATATACGTTTTAAAGTACAAAAGTGTTTCTAGTACTTAAACGCAATAAGTGCTTAAGGAGGTTATCTCTTTGCACTAGACTGGTGCAAAGTCAAAGGTTCAGACTGCACACAATGGAGCGCAGGCTGGCTACAGGACCCACCAGACTCGGTTGATCCTTCGTCGTAACAGCGAGATGCGGGAGGCAGATGGGCGATGCGTTGATGTCAAGCCCGCAGTTGAGGTGTTCCATCATTTTTCTTCTTACAGTGACGGCAATGTGTTGGATCCGTTGAGTGAAGCACCAGTTCCATGTTGCGGTGGTTCAAAGACGTTGCACCAGCTTAATCCACGCTGGAAGAGTGATGTGCCAATCTTCTCCACAGAGAGACGGTGATGCGTTGGTTTAGAATCGATAGTTCCGGATGCAATGTGGCGGTTCTGAGTGCAATGCATCGATTCTACTCCTGCACCTGGGTTGATGTGCCGGTTCTGCTACACGCAAACTGTACATGTGTCAATGACTCCGGTGCAAATATCTGGGTCCACTTTCAGTGAATCAGGCACAGCAGCAGCTGTATTGACTTTGATAGCCCTGAGTCTCAGGCAACAAGAGGAAAGCCAAAAAGCCCTTGGAGATCACTTTGGTTGTAAAGCAGAGCCCATCTCTCCTCAGCAGGGTCAGAGAGTTTCGGGCAGCAGGGCAGCTTAGCAGAAAAGCAAACCTTCCAAGTCAGATGTCCAGCAGAGTTTTAGTCCTTCATAAGGCAAAGTAGCTCTTCTTATAGAGTCCAGTTGTAAGTCCAGAAGTGTCTGATTTGGAGGGGTTAGAGACCCAGTACATATACCCAGTTGTGCCTTCGAAGTGGGTGTGACTTCAAAGAAGGGTCTTTGAAGTGCACAGAGGTCCTTTCTTCCCAGCCCTGGCTCTAGCATATAAGTAGGGTGTAATCAGCCCTTTGTGTGGGGACAGGAAACTAACATTTCAGGTGCAAGTGTCAGCTCCTCCCTTTCTTCCTGACCAGGAAGGACCATCAGAATGTAGATGCATGCTTCAATAGATCTAAACTTTATTGTGTTTGTGGCTGTCTCGTGGGAATGCACAAAGTGAAGCTGTCACCTACCCCAGACATGTATTGGAGTCAGGATGCAGGCACACAGAGCAGTAAGAGCGAGCAAAGATATGCCCAATTTCTAAAAGTGGCATTGCTAAAATAGTATTGGGAAATTCAGCTTTCCCAGTAAAAAAGAAGCATTTAGTATGAGTACCACAGGACTGGATTAGGGGATGCTGGAGGGTTCTATCACCCCCATCTCCTGCATTTTGGAAACCTCTCCCTTAATGCTGGCCATCACCTTGTCTAACAAAATGTAAGATTTGTTTTTGACAGGAAGGTTGTCTCCTGTGTACACACCGTGGGTACAGAGCCGGGTAGTCCCAAGGATGAGGGAAAACAGAGAGGAGAACTACCCCAACACTTGGTGGCAGTCTCTCTACTGTTCAGGATTCAGACTAGGGGAAACTATTACTCCCTCCACAGACCCATCTTTATCCTTGGAGGATAAGAGGTCAGGGAGAGGTTCATTCTCCTCTACCCCTTATCCATCTGTTGCCCACAGCATGGTGTGCTCCCACCAACAGGCCGGTGAACACTCAAAAGCTTAAACTCACCCAGGCTTCCTTAGGACAGACTAAATCTGCTGCACATGTCAACTGCAACCTGTGAGAAGGAGCTTAGGAGATTATACCCCCTTCCACTTAGGGATAAAAATATTTCTAAGAATCATAAAGCCAATCACCTGGGGTCCTCCAAGAACATAAAACAATCTATAGAGGTCATTCCTTTAAAGAATTACATCTGACTACTGGCACATGGACTAGACTTTACTGTTGCACTCTGCCTGACACATGAGGGTCTCTAAATTCTGGCCTGCATCATGATTTCCATGGAAGTGTTCTCCGGTGGTTGTTTGGGGCCCAAAATATGGGGTCGATTAGGATGGCGGACCGATCGCCACGGCCATGCAGGCAGTGGCGATCCGTCCACCATTCGTGCCAGTCCGCAACCAATTTCTCCACCGCCATATTACAATGGTGGGGGGGGACCGCGGTGGACAGAAACACCGTCCGCCGCTTTTCCGCAGCTGTCGGCTTGCGACAGTGGCGGAAAAGCTCTAATTTGGTGGCGGTGTCTATCGGACACCGCCAGCCATATTAGGATGGGCTATGGGGTATGCCTTTCCGTGGCGGCATTGAAGGCATACGGTCTTTGCTTTGGGGGCCCATTGCGGACCCCCAGGGTTGCATTTCCAAGTACAACATGGCAGGCACCGCGCGGTGCCTGTCATGTTGTGCTTGGAAACGCACAACATGCATTTTTAGCATTGCGGCGGCCAGTGCTTCAAGCACCGTCAGCCACAATGTTAAAAATGCGGGATGCACCCGCCACTGTGGTGGATGCATCCTAATTCGGGGCACGGATCCTCCGCCCTTGTGGCGGAGGGTCCCTGCCCCAGACAGGATAGCGTACGGACAATGTCCGTCCGCCATCCTAATTGACCCCTATGTTTGATATTTTTTTCAAAACGTTTAATCCAGGGCTTCAAGCAGACCGACTGCCAAAAGAATCCAACTGGCACTACCACGGTGTTGGATAGTACTTCAGGTTTGTCTGATGTGTAGAACAGTTTCTCAACAAATGACAAAGCCCCTTTTCTGATAGGGACTTAAGCACTTTTTTAGAATTTCACTACTTTCAGGTCATAGCGTGGCCAACCTAATTGGCATATCCAACCCACAATACATCGCGGTTGGCCTCAACTAGTGCCTTGGTCCCAGTCCACGGCGACCATTGACTACTATAGGCACTTTGCATTTTTTTATGCTATTTTTTCTAAAATCTTTAAAAATTCATCTTTATGGTCCCCCTTGTTTATAAACTGTAGTGAGAATTCAACTGTAATGTGTTTTTAATTTTATTTCAACTGGTTTGATACTTCTAATTGCTTTACTCTATTTCTCTAAGCTAAGGCTGTCTACTTTGTGCCACGGCTACCAGGGGTTGAGCTCAAGTATAAATTATTTAAACCTTTAACTGACCAAAATTGATAAAGCGCTTTTTCACAATTCACAATTATTGTTTCCAAATCAATGTATGTAATGTTTTCAAACACTTCCAAACACACAATAAAAGAAAACTTAATAGGTCCCCATGACAGGGTACATAGGACCACATGAGGTACTGCCCCCTCTGACTCTAATTCAGGTTTTAAAACACCACTGCTTTTGTTTACAGCTACAGATCACTCAGCTGCTCAGAGGGTATTGCAGCAGGCAAGGTGGCCTTTCTTGGTACAGCAGGGAGTCACCCTTTCTCTTTTGTCCCCATCTTACCTTTCATTAGCAGTCTCGTGAGTTGTCCAAAATGTGTTAGGGAGACATCTGAGCAACAGATGCATAATCAAATGAACTCTTACCTTCCAAGGTGTCTCTAAAGTTTCAAACACTTTGAGATGGCCACTATGCACAAAAAGCAAGGAAGAAAACACAAAGAAAGGGGAGAGTAGCCATTTTGTGCAGTGCAAAACTCCGTTTTCTAGTGGGTAGAGCCATCCACAGCGACATGCCTAACATGAACAGGAGAGATCAAGCTTGGGTGGGCTCTTTGTAGTCAGCCAACAATAAAGAAATCCAAGTCAGGAAGGAGAACGGAAAATTGCCCTCTTCTCTAGTATGTAAGGTAGAGTGGATTGAATATGGGATATGTAGTAGACCATGATGCCAGCCTGATACAGTCTCCTCTCTTTCCTTTCTGGTAAAGTAATAGACTGGGCAAGATAATGGAAGGAAATACAAGGGAAAAGAAAGGGAAGTGGGTCCTTTTGTCTAGGAGATGTAATGGATCAGGACCTCAGCCTGATACGACCTCCGCTATTCCCATTCAAAACTATCTTGCATAAATAAAGCAAGGAGAGGACCTGTTAATCCAGGCATCCTTGGCATGGTTTTCACTGGCGTTTTGCCTTCTGACCTCCTGTTTTTGCTAAGTTTGTTTTTGTTGGCCTAAGGAATCTGATGTAAAAAAGAACACTTGATGGACAGAATGCTGAACAATGTCATACATTCACCCCAGGACAGAGGTCGTCTATGCCTAAATCCAATGTTTTTTTGCTCACCATGCCATTCCACTTTGGACTGTTCCCATGAGGCACAGGGTCAAGACTGATTTGCATATTTATTTATTTAGGCAATTTGTAGAGCGTGCAAATACCCTTGGGTGTCTCGGCGCTGTGGACTATTTAGAGGGCGAACCTCCGGCGGAAGCTTATTGATTAAAAAAACACATCTTTATGAGATTCCTGTAGGCAAGAAGATTTTGACATGTTTTATGTGCATGGGAAGAGAGTTCCATAGTTTAGCAGTAGCAACAAAGAATATTCTGTCCCCCCAGGAGACTTTTTTGTGCGAGGGACCTTCAGAAGGTTGGCCATTAGTGAGCGCCACGGTCTGTTAGGAGTGTAGACACAAAATGCCTTCTTCAAGAAATAAGGTCCTGTATTGTGGATGGCCTTGAAGGCGATGCATGGAGCTTTGAATTTGATGCAGCTTATTATGAGTAGCCAATAGAGTTTTCGGACTACCAATGAGATTGATTGATATTTGAGGGTGCCTGTTATCATTCTGGCTGCTGAGTTCTGCACTTGTAGTTTGTTGGTGACTTTTTTCTGGGTTTTGAGAAACAGGCCATTGCAATAGTCAATTTTTGACATTCCAAGGGGGCTGATAAGGGTTTTTTGGCACTGGATGGTAGAAATGGAAGGAGTTTTTTTTATCATTCTGAGAGTGTAGAAAGATGAGGAGTCAATTGTGTTGGCATGTGATATGAAAGTGAGTTTGTCGACAAACATGACACCTAGATTTCTCACTTTGGTTAGCGGGGAGGTGGTGGTCCCAGATTGGTTGGCCACCAGATGGATGACGAAGCAGTAAGTAACTTGCCGAAAATCAAAACTTTTATGATTACTCCTCCATCATTATGGATAGTAAGCACCAGTTGTGTATCATCGGCATAGGAAATGAGTCCCATCCCGTGGGCTTTGATGACCTTGGCCAGGTCAGACACATAGATGTTAAACAGTGTCGGACTCAAGGATGAACCTTGTGGCACACCACACGGAAGGGTGAAAGGGGCAGATTTATAGGTACCAAGCGCCACTGATTGCGTGCGGTTGGAAAGAAACGAGGCCAGTAGTTCTTTGGACTTCAGTTTGATGCCTATGTTTGAGACACCTTCGATCAGTTTGGCGTGATCGACCATGTCAAAGGCTGCTGATAAATCTAGCACACCAACACTGTGGTGCCCCCATGGTCTAGGATGGCCATTACTTCGTCTGCTGCTGTAATGAGGGCGGTTTCTGTGCCATGGCCTTTCCTAAAGCCGAATTGCGTCTCATCCAGAAGATTATTGTCTTCAATGTTATTTGGCTAGTTGTAAATTAATTATTTCTCAAATATTTTTGCTGCGAATGGTAGGAATGTAATAGGTCTGTAGTTTTTAGATTCTAGTGGATCGAGGTGCTGCTTCTTCAGCAGCGGTTTGATAATGACCTTTTTCCATGTGTCAGGGTAGGTGCCAGTTATGAACATGGCATTGCAGATTTTGGTTAGATTTGGAACTAATATGTCAGGAAATAGCTTTAAGATAGAGGCCGGGCAAGGGTCGATCGGGGAGCCTGACTTGGTGGATAAGATGAGGTCCGTGATCTGCTTCATTAAAACTTGGCTAAAAATCGCGAAAGAGGGATTGGTATCGTTGTTGTCTGAAGTTGCAGCTAAATAGTCAGTTTTGGGTAGAGAGGCAAAATTAGTGTAAATACTGCTGACTTTGTCTAGGAAGTAGCGGGCCAATGCAGTGCAGAGATCTTGGGTGGGGGCTAGAGGAGGGTTTGTCACATACCCTGATATTTTAGTGACAACCTGAAAGAGTTGTTTAGTAGAATCTAGTGCCAATTCTATCTGACTTAGGTTGTAATTGCTTTTCTCTTGGATGATGAGATACGTATATTTGGAGATGGCTTCCTTGTAAAGGGTTTTCTCTCTGCATTTTCCCCGCCAGCAACTTTGAAGGTTCCTGCAGCGTTGTTTTTCCATTCTAAGGGACTCGGAGAACCAGGGGGCAGATTGGATAGTTCTGTTTTTTTAAAAGTTTTTCAAAGGTACTAAGGCGTTGAAGGCATTATTGAGCCATTCAGAGTAGTTGGATGAGGCCAGTGTAGGATCTGGAGAAGGGTCATAGTTGGTGGAGGATAGAGGTGTTTTGAGGAGCTGCTGGTCTAGGCTTCTACAGGCTTTGTATTGTGTGGGTGGGATCAGGGTGATAAGTGACAGAGTGGTTTTTGTCTGAATGTCAAAAAAGACTGCCCATTGATCGGTCCAAACCAAGGGATGGTTTTTACTATTGATATTTGCCAGTTGCTAGTGAACAGCCTGTCAAGCTTATGCCCGGCTTTGTGGGTAGGGCTGGTCACCAGTTGTTGGAGATTCGCAGCCTCCAGTTCTGCAATGCTTGTGGAGGTGTCATGGTCATCACGGGATTCTAAGTGGAAGTTGCAGTCACCCAAGATAGTGAAAGCAGCTTTTCCTGATAGTGGTTCTAATAAACAACCAAATCTGAGAGGAATTCCACTCGGGAGCCTGGGGAAGATAGAGGAGGGTTACTTTAAATGATTGTGAGTGGTTGAGTATTATTGTCAAAGTGACAGCTTCGAAAATCGAGGTTGGGATAGTCTCTGTCCTGACTAAATATTTGTCAGAGTATATGATTGCTAGTCCGCCTCCTATTTTTAAGGTTCTGTCATGACTGACTACGCAGAATCCTTCCGGGGTTGTGGTTCAAAAGTCCGAACCAGATGCAGGGTCTCCCCAGGTTTCTGTTATAAATAATATATCTAACTTGTGGTCTAGTAGAAAGTCTGCTATTTCACATTTATGTTTATGGAGTGAGCGAGCATTTATGAGTGCTAGGTGCATCTGATCCTGATTTGTGCATGGAGGTTGAGTCGGCGTGACTCCTGCTTTGTAGTAGGTATTCAGTATATAGGAGCAGTTGGGGCAGCTGAACTTTGAGTTATTCGCTAAGAAGCATGTGTGTGGGCAAGGACAAGAATGTATTTTGGAGGCACCGAAGATGTTTTTTAGCTGGGTGCTGGAGTAGGTTGTCTTTGAATAGTGCTTAGCTGGTGTAACTAAGCCAGGGCTCATGGCTCTGGGCCCGGTCCAGGCACGTACGGGTGCAGACGGGCATGCCTTCGGCGCACCAGCGGCACACTCACTGCTCGTTTCCGCTGCGCATCGCAGCAAACATCCTAATGTAAGCAGTTAACAACTAGACTGCTGACCACAGAGTGCCTGATGGAGGCAAACAACAATTCCAGTTCTGCGTCTTGTTTCCCTCCACACAAATGGAAGAATCGGCGGTGGACCAGGGAAGACGCTCCGTGACCGAGTGTGGAATGCACTGTGCCCAGGTAAAACAATTTGGGAGATAAAAACAGTGAAATTATAGTTTAAAAACGATTTCTACAGTAATTTAACAATTAAACAGAGCAAGGAGGAAAGCTTGAAGCCCTTTACCAGGCGCTTTGTTCACAGCTCAAGCAAAACTGAGCTTGTACCTCTAAACGTGTCCGCTGCGCATCGGGGCAAACATCCTAATTTATGTAGTTAACAACTAGACTGCTGACTGCAGAGTGCGTGATGGAGGCAAACATCACTTCTGGTTCTGTGTCGTGTTTTCCTCCACACAAATGACCAGGTCTAAACTGGGGTGGCATGGTGTGCAAAAGAATGATGGATTTAACCCAGATCTCTTGACTGGGAGTGAATGTTTTGATTTGTTCTGCATTCCGTCCATCAATTGTGTGTCTTAGGCCATAGGAATTTGAGCACTTTACCACTGCTAACCAGTGCTAAAGTGCATGTGCTCTTTACTATAATCATGGTAACATTGGTGTTATCCACAACTGGCATATTTGATTTACTTATAAGTCCCTATTGCACTACCTGTGCCCAGGGCCTATAAATCAAATGCTACTAGTGGGCTTGCAGCACTGATTGTGCCACACATTTATGTAGCCCTTCAAACATGTCTCAGGTCTGCCACTGCAGAGCCTGTGTGTGCAGTTTTAAACTGCCATTTCTACCTGGCAAGTTAACCTACTTGCCAGGCCCAAACCCTCCTTTTTATTAAATATAGGTCACCCCTAAGGTTGGGCCTGCACAGCATATAACCCGGGTGCAGTGTATTTAAAAAGTAGGACATGTACTTTTAAGTTTTACCTGTCCTGTGTGAAATACTCTTCCATTCATTTTTCACTACTGCAAGACCTATTACATTGGGATTGCCTTATTACATTTTAGTGTAATTTCCAATTCTCCAAAAGTCTCTGGACTCACAATTTAAAAACACAACTGATAGTGAAGTAGGTTTGTAAATTGCAGCTCAGAAAATGCCACTTTCAGAAAGTTGACATTTGTTTCCTTAAACCATTTGGTGCCTTCTGCCTGTCTTTGGAATATAGGTCTGGGGTGTGTGACAGCTGGGTTCCTCACTCCCTCTAGACAGCCACACACAAAGGAAGCGTAGAAGTGGCTGAGTAGCCATCTGCATGTTGATGGGTCACATTGACCAGGATGGGAGGGAAGAGCTGACACGCTACACCTGACAGGGCTGTGTCCTGTCCCCACACAAAGGATTGCAAACCCTCCTGGAGTGAGTCTGGAGCCAGGGTATGAAAGGCAGAGCAGTCTGCACTTCAAAGCATCTCTTTGAAGTATCCCTACTTCAAAGGCCCTACTGGGTATAAGTACCGGGCTTCTGGCACCACCAACTCAGAACACTTCTGGAACTTAGTATATTTATTATACCAGGATGAAGGGCTGATGTGCTGCCTGGAGGGACTGCCACTTTGTTTAACTACTTTGCCTTGTTGGCCTGCTGCCTGCTGCTTCTTGCCTGTGAGTGAGAAGGACTGGACCTGCATCTCTACCTCTGAGAACCTAAGTACTCTCTGAGGGTTTGTAGGGTGGCATCCTGTTTTTGAAGTCTGAGGGACATCAAACATTTCGCTTTCATCTTCAACTCAGCACCTGGACTTTACTTGCTATAAATCTATTTATGTCAAGTAGTGTCAATCCAGTCCAGGTGCCTTAGAATTGAGTTAAAAGTGCTGCAGTTGCAAGAACCTGTACATAGATGCTATTGCCCTGATTGGAAATGATGCATCTCCTGCTGCAAATTCCGGATCGACATATCACTGCTGTTGCAGGGAACACAACCTGCACATCAACACCATGCGCCTATCAAAACCAATGCATTTCCTGCTGCAAGACTGGGATCAACGCATCACTGCTGTTGCAGGGATAAGATCAGCGCATCACACTTTGAACCACTGCATTGCCTCTGGAACCACCACTTTGGAACCAGTGCATCACTGCAACTGCGTGGTGATGATCGACGCATCGCTCCTCCAGCATGGATTAACTTTGGAACTGATGCTTTGCTTAACAGAACTGATGCATCGCTGCAGTTGTGTGGAGAAATCTGGTGCAACACCCCAACTGCGGATCCTGTAGCTGGCCTGCTCTCCATCGCGGGTGGCCTGAACTTTTAACTTTGTCCCAATCCAGCATGACCAATTAACTCTATGAGTGCTATTTGCTTCTCCGCGCTATTTTTACATTACATTTTTAAAACTTCATATGTTGACTTCTGCTGATTGAAATGTTGTCATTTTGGTCTAGTTTTACTTTTAAAAGCATTCACTATTTTTCTAAAATAGTGTGGAGTCTTTTCTTGGTGTTTCCACTGTGTTGTGTGCACAAATACTTTATAAAATGCATCTTAAGTTAAGCCTGACTTCTCTGTGACAAGCTACCAGAGGTTGAGCAGCACAGGATAATTTAGAGTGTGCTACTGATTTACCCTGACTAGGATTTTGAGTCCTGCTTGGACAGGGTGCATACATCTTCCAGCCAGAAACCCAAGTCCTAACAGGACCCTTTTAGATCTTCAAGTATTTGTCTGAATTAATAGCAGTTTAAAAACTTTACTGTATTTTGAAAGTTGGAAAGCTTAGAGAGGAAAGTTGGTGGGGAAGTATAAAATATATTTCCAGCTAAAGTACATCTTGTGGAGCCCTAGGAAGGAATAAAAACTCAACCCTTGCCACAAGTGACACAAGTTTCTCCCTGAGCTCTACAAAATTAGACAATAATGCAATCTCTGCAAAAAGGTAAGAAGAACAGTTCCACTCAAGTGCAGAAGTAATGTCTTTTGTTCTTGATATTATATCCGTTGAAGTGAACAAATCAAATATTGTGATTCTCCAGATCTGAAGAAACTTGTAAAAGACTGTAAAAAGATTGATTTGAAGAAGCTTGTGAAAGGAATTATTTGAAGAAACAAACATTAAAGCGTATTGGAGATTCACAATATTTGATTTGTTCACTTCAACGGATATAATATCAAGAACAAAAGACATTACTTCTGCACTTGAGTGGAACTGTTCTTCTTACCTTTTTGCAGAGATTGCATTATTGTCTAATTTTGTAGAGCTCAGGGAGTAACTTGTGTGAGATTGCGACAAACTCTGGATTGCTATCCAGGGTTTTCTGGGGATTGTTGGTAACCGGTCCCCATCTCTCTTGGAGTTCACTTTAACTACATTTCAATTTGGTATAATTTACCCCATGCAGTGCGCCTGACTTGCGACCTGGCCACCAATTCTTCATAACTTGCCACAAGTGTTGGTGGACTATTAGAGAATCTAAAACTGGATTATTTTGATTGAATAAAGATCCCACTGCAATTTAGGCTATTGGAAGGGTCTAGATTCTGTAAACCTTATTGAATAAATGCTCAACCCTTACTACAACCTTCCCTCGTCAGTGCATTTTTACAGTTCCCTAAGTGGCATGGGCAACTGGATTTTATTTTCAGTGAGAGTTGACAAGGTTTCACCACTTCATGCACCTACGGCAGCCCTAATACAATAAATGCTCTCAGCAACTGGTACTTTGCAGAGAAGGTGGAGGCAGAAAGTCTTCTCACGATTATAGGCTGCAGATACTAATGGAGAGGCTTCCATATCTAAGGGCACATTAAGGTTCTCAAACAGGAGCTTCAAACTCACAGTTCAAGGGGTCGCCTAGGTTTACGCCTCCACACAAATTCTGCAAAAAGTAAAAATTGCATGGGGGCAGCATAGCAAAACGGAAAAATGAGAGGACAGCCGCTCGGACAGTCCTATACTTTGAATCTTTCAGTGATATCCTAAACCATGGATCTGAAGGCAGAGTGGTTTATATTTTAATTTTCTATTTTATAAAATATTTTATAATCCACAAGTGTACAATAAAATCTTAAATAGTTAAGAACATTTTCAAAGTTTGAAGTTTATTGATTTGTATAGTGCTGAATCACCCGAAGGGGTATCTCTGCGCTTAGGAAGGAAGATTTCAGCCAGAGAAAAGAGCTCGGAAAAGGTGAGTTTTCAGAAGCTTCCTGAACTGGGAAAGGTTCTGACAGTTACGAAGCTGGAGGGGTAGCTCATTCCAGAAGGTCGGGGCAAGGTAAGAGAAAGCTTTGCCTCTGCTGCGCGCCTTTTTAATTCTAGGGGTGCATAATAGAAGTTTAAAGCCTGATCTAAGCGGACGTGAAGGGTTGTATATTATTAGTTTGTTAGAGAGATAGGAAGGACCTTGGGGCATATTATCAAGGGGGTTTATCTCCGCTTTTTTGGCTTTAAAAGCCAAGAAAGTGGAGATAAAATTATCTCCTTATTACCTAGCTGTCGCTAACACCAGTTAGCGACAGCTAGTAGGAGATAGCGACTATCTTGGGCCCCACTTTGAATGTCAGTGATATTTATCACTAATGACATGCAAAGTGGGCGTGCCAAGATGTTAGCGACTGAAAACAGTCGCTAACATCGCTATCTCCTATTACCAACTTTTGGAGATATTTGTGCTAAGCGCGAATATCTCCAAAAGCTAACACCTGCCCTGAGCAGTTCTTAGCCATGTTATTCAATGGGAGGTGGATAACATGGCTAAGAGCATTAGCTCGGTAATGCATGAATATAGCTGACTTTTCAGCGATATTCATGCATTGCGGCGATTTTTATCGCATTTGCGATAAACCTTGGTAATACCAAGGTTTATTTGCGGTAAAAATCACCGCAGCTCGGCGGTAAATTTTTGTCTCTAACCAGGCAATAGCGATAATTATCGCTATTGCTTGGTAAAATGCCCCCTTGTTCATTGAGAGCTTTAAAGATGGTGCAGCCTATTTTGAATTTTACCCTCTTTTTCACAGGGAGCCAATTGAGTTTATTGAGGAGGGGAACAGACGGTGTTCTAGATGGGGCGTCAGCTACGAGACGGGCGGCCTTGTTCTGCACCACTTGTAGCTTATTAAGGGAGGCTTTGTTTGCCGAAAATAACAGAGTGTTACAATGATCTAGTCTACTTAGTACCAAGGCTTGCATTAACGTTTTTTTGGTGGAAGAGGGTAGAAGGGGGAAGATCCTTGTAAGTAAACTAAGAATGTAGAAGCAAGAGCCAACAGTGTTGTTTGCATGAGCGCCAAGAGTTAGATTTTTAAAATGTTGCAAACAAACATTAACTGTGTTCAGAAATAAAATAAAGCCATTGCACCTGACTAATTTACATTCTCGCATTTAGCTAACATGGGAGGCATGTATTACAGAGCTTAGAAGAAAAACTAGGGCAGGAAAATATTACATGCATAAAGTCCTGGTGAGGGCAAGAATTAACATTACATCTCCTTGCTGAAGAAGATGACAAATTGGACTGTAAGTTATCAGCTATGTGTAAACCTGCTGTTTTAAACTTAAGATAAAAATAATGAACATACATATTGTTAGACCTGACAGCCCTTTTGTCTACCTTCTCCATTTTTCCGACCTTGTTTTTGCTGGTTTTAGGACTTGGTGCACTGCTAACCAGTGCTAAAGTGCTTCAGCTCTCAACCCAAAGATGGTAACATTGCTTCATACCCAGTTGGCATATTTAATTTACTTATAAGTCCCTAGTAAAGTGATACCCACTGTACCTAGGTCCTGTAAATTAAATGCTATTAGATGGCCAACAGCACTGATTGTGCCACCCACTTAAGAAGACCTTAAACCATGTCTCAGGCCTGCCACTGCAGAGCCTGTGTGTGCAGTGTTATATGGCCATGTCGACCTGAAAAAATAAATTTTTTTGCCAGGCCCACACTTTTCCTTTTTACACATATAAGTCACCCCTAAGGTAGATCCTGGACAACCCAGAGGGCAGGGTGCAATGTACTTAAAAGGCAGGACATGCACTTTTAAGTTTTACATCTCCCGTTTGTGAAAATTCTCAACGTTGTTTTTCACTACTGCAAGCCTATCTCTCTTATAGGATAACATTGGGATTGTTTTATTACATTTTATAAGTGTCATTTACATTTGGGAAGAGATACAACCCTCAACTCTGGTGTCTCTGCAGTCCTAATTTAAAATCCTAATTTATATTGAAGTCAGATTTTAAATTACAATTGTAAAAATGCCACTTTTTGAAAGTTGGTATTTTCCTACTTTAGTCATTTAGTGCCTGCTGCCTGTCTCTGATCATATGTCTGGAATGGGTGACAATTGGGTTTTGTGTATTCATCCTAGACAGCCACTCACAATGAAAGCTTAGGTATGACTTGGTGGCCCATCCTGGCAGGATGGAAGGAAGGAGGTGTCTCCAGCCTCAGTTACACCTGAATAGGCGGTGTCCTGTCCCCACATAAAGGGCTGCATAGCCCTTGTAGTGAGTCTGGATTCTGGGCAGGAAGGGAGGACCTCTGTGCACTTCAAAGGCTGTCTTTGAAGTCTCACACACTTCAAAGGCTCAACTGAGCATAAGTACTGGACATCTGACACCAACCCTTCAGGACACTTTTAGACCTGTGAAGACTCTGCCAGAGAGAAGGGCTTCTGTGCTGCTGAAAGTACTGCCACTCTGCTGAACTGTTGTTTGCTGAACTCCTGCCTTGCTGTAATGGCCTGCTGCCCTCTTACCTGGGTGAGGGCACTTGACCTGCATCACTTGAACCCAAAGTGATCCCAATGTCTAGCTGGCTGACCACCTGATATGAAATCTCGGGGACATAAAAGACTTCCAACCACCCTGCTTTTGCACCTAGAGTCTGCCATCTGTGAGCCTAGTCTGCCAAGTGGTGCCACCCCATTCCTGGACCCTGGAAAGTGGGCTTTAGCTGCTTCTCCAGTAGAACCAACGTCTCCTCTGATGAGCGGTGCCTTCCTGATCAGAACTGATGCATCTCCTTGCCTGAGCGGCACATCTTCGAGCAGAAGTGACGCATCACCACTGTTGCGTTGATTGGACCCATCGCAAAAGACCTTCAGAACTGACATTGCGCAATGCTTTTCCCGGTGTAAGGCTTCTTGCATCTCTCTTTGACGTCAACCTCGGGGATGATGCCGAACTTCTGCATCGCAGTGCCACTGCTCATCGGAACCGAGTATCGTCTCCACTGCACCACGCATCCTCAATACCGGCCTTCGCATCGCAAGCCCAGTCAACAAGATTCTCACCTCCAATGCTTCAGGATCTCGCACCGCAGCCTCATTGCATTTTGGAACTTACACCTTGCCTCTGCTGTATTACATATCTGTGGTACAAAAGGGGGTGGTGATGGATGGAGCATCTGAATCAATCAAACACTCACACCCAGTCAAAGGATCTAGGTTTAATCCATCACCGTTCTTTAGCCTACTCTGCCACCCTAGTTCAGACATGGCTATATGCAAATCAGTCTGACCCTGTGCCTCATGGGAACAGTCCAGCCTGAACTGCCAAGCCATGTCTTCCCTGGACCGGAAACAAGCTTCGGAGGACCGGTTTCTGGCATTCCAGCCGTCTTCAGCCCGGCTTGCTTGAATCCAGTGGCAAAGTGAGCAAGGGACTCACGTCTGAGCATACCCTGCCACACTTATGGCGGCCAAAAGCGGTACAAACGGGGGTGGTGATGGACGGAGCATCTGAATCAATCAAACACTCACACCCAGTGAAAAGATCTGGGTTTAATCCATCACTGTTCTTTAGCCCACTCTGCCACCCCAGTTCAGACATGGCTATATGCAAATCAGTCTGACCCTGTGCCTCATGGGAACAGTCCAGCCCGAACTGCCAAGCCATGTCTTCCCTGGACATAAAACAAAGTGTTGGAAATTATTTTGTCAGCTTTATGATCTATTGAGCTGCCAGTTTCACACTCAAGGAATGGATTTTAGTTTGTATGCAATATTCTTTAAACAGCAGATGCTATTTTACTAGTCTGGTGACCAAGAGCAAGAGAGTTGTTTGAAATTAGGTTTTTGGTTGATGGGCTGAACACTTCTCAAGCAACGACCACAATCCCTGCCAGGGTGAACCACGAAAGTCACTGAATCAAACTGTACTTAACCCTCTGTGCGCGTGGCACAACAGCAGCCAGATTTAACTTAAAGGCAATATGAAAGTATTTATGCAGCCAACAAACAGTAATAAAGTGAACAACACATGAAAAATTCCAAACCAATTCAGGAAAATACAGTAAAAAGTAATAAATAAAATGAGAGCAAAATGACGAACATATGTAATTTCAAAGATTTTGATGAGCATAGCACCTAAAAGCACAAAGCGCTACTCTCAGTCGTCTGGCTGTACTAGACTGGGGCAAAGTCACAAGTTCAGGTTAACCATGTTGGACACAGGGACCAGGTTAGATGCGCAAATAGAAGGCAGATGGCCGTTACTTGAGCTTCATGGTGGTGGTCAACGTAGGCTGTTGATGCTGTAGCACAAAGTGCAGATCTCCACGCAAACAGGCCATTCAGGGTCGCGAAGTGCCCACAACTCCAGAATTTCTCCATTTCCTTTAGAGGAATCATGGTCCATGACATGGAGATGCCCCTCTTGGGGATCATAGATTCACTGTAGCAGAAGCCAGCGGGGCTCAGGCAGATACAGGCAGCTCCAGTTGCAGAAGGTTATCTGCAGTTGCATGGAGACCTATAGAGCTTGTTGTGTCCCTTTAGATCAAAATGGGAGGTCAGTCTATTGTCCCTTGAAGTCGCGCAGGTTAACCTGGGATGAATGGACCAGCTCCATTCTTCCTTCTCAGATAGCAAGGCAGGCATCAAGCAACAGAGTAGTCCTCCGGCAGCATGGCAGTTTTTCTTCTTAAATGTCTCGAGGTCCAGGAGTGTACTGAAGAGTTGGTCTGAGGGTTCAATATTGTACCTGGCCCAAACTATGAAGTGGGAGAAACTTATAGACATCCTCCATCTGGTTCTGGAATTTCCTTCCCTCCCTTGCGCAGGTTCCAATTGGTCTGAGTTAACAATAGGCTGGTGTCAAGTTCTTTGTGAGTGTATTGGAGGCAGTCCCTTTGAAATGTAAATGGAGCAGGTAACAGTTCTGCCCCTCCCATCCTTCCAACCACTAGTCCCCCTTTTTCTCACTGTCTGTGAGAAATATGTGAAGGCATCTGCCTTTTCAGAATGGAGAATTAAAATCCAAACAAATTAGGAGTTTTTCACTACAATGACATGTAAAGCTTAAATGTACATGTCAGAAATGGGGTCTCTAGTCGGCAGCAGTATGCACCCCGTCCAAGTAGAGAACACTACTCTAGTCAGGCTAAATACACACTAAAAGATAGCCTGTGCTCACCCTCTGGTAGCTTGGCACAGAGCAGTCAGGCTTATTTAAAGAGGCAATGTGTAAAGTATTTGTGCAGCAAACACACACACAGTAACACAATGAAAGCATCACAAAAAGACTCCACACACATTTAGAAGAATAGACAATAATTTAATGAATACATCAAGACCAAACAAGAGAAATCCAGTAAGTAGAAGCTGAGATATACGTTTTAAAGTATAAAAGTGTTTCTAGTGCTTAAACGCAATAAGTGCTTAAGGAGGTTATCTCTTTGCACTAGACTGGTGCAAAGTCAAAGGTTCAGACTGCACACAATGGAGCGCAGGCTGGCTACAGGACCCACCAGACTCGATTGATCCTTCGTCGTAACAGCGAGATGCGGGAGGCAGATGGGCGATGTGTTGATGTCAAGCCCGCAGTTGAGGTGTTCCATCATTTTTCTTTTTACAGTGACGGCGATGTGTTGGATCCGTTGAGTGAAGCACCAGTTCCAGGTGCGGTGGTTCGAAGACGTTGCACCAGCTTAATCCACGCTGGAGGGGTGATGTGCCAATCTTCTCAACAGAGAGATGGTGATGCGTTGGTTTAGAATCGATAGTTCCGGATGCAATGTGGCGGTTCTGAGTGCAATGCATCAATTCTACTCCTGCACCTGGGCTGATGTGCCGGTTCTGCTACACGCAAACTGTACATGTGTCAATGTCTCTTGTGCAAATATCTGGGTCCACTTTCAGTGAATCAGGCACAGCAGCAGCTGTAGTGACTTTGATAGCCCTAAGTCTCAAGCAACACGAGGAAAGCCAAAAAGCCCTTGGAGATCACTTTGGTTGTAATGCAGAGCCCATCTCTCCTCAGCAGGGTCAGAGAGTTTCGGGCAGCAGGGCAGCTTAGCAGAAAAGCAAATCTTCCAAGTCAGATGTCCAGTAGAGTTTCAGTCCTTGATAAGGCACAGTAGCTCTTCTTATAGAGTCCAGTTGTAAGTCCAGAAGTGTCTGATTTGGAGGGGTTAGAGACCCAGTACATATACCGAGTTGTGCCTTCGAAGTGGGTGTGACTTCAAAGAAGGGTCTTTAAAATGCACAGAGGTCCTTTCTTCCCAGCCCTCGCTCTAGCATATAAGTAGGGTGTAATCAGCCCTTTGTGTGGGGACAGGAAACTAACATTTCAGGTGCAAGTGTCAGCTCCTCCCTTTCTTCCTGCCCAGGAAGGACCATCAGAATGTAGATACATGCTTCAATAGATCTAAACTTTCTTGTGTTTGTGGCTGTCTAGTTGGAATGCACAAAGTGAAGCTTTCACCTACCCCAGACATGTATTGAAGTCAGGCTGCAGGCACACAGAGCAGTAAGAGCGAGCAAAGATATGCCCAATTTCTAAAAGTGGCATTTCTAAAATAGTATTGGGAAATTCAGGTTTGCCAGTAAAAAAGGAGCATTTAGTATGATTACCACGGGACTGGATTAGGGGATGCCGGAGGGTTCTATCACCCCCATCTCCTGCATTTTGGAAACATCTCATTTAATGCTGGCCCTCACCTTGTCTGACAACCTGTAAGATTTGTTTTTGACAGGAAGGTTGTCTCCTGTGTACACATCGTGGGTACAGAGCTGGGTAGTCCCAGGGATGAGGGAAGACAGAGAGGAGAACTACCCCAACACTTAGTGGCTGTCCCTCTACTGTTCAGGAGTCAGACTAGGGGAAACTATTACTCCCTCCACAGACCCATCTTTATCCTTAGAGGATAAGAGGTCAGGTAGAGGTTCATTCTCCTCTACCTCTTATCCATCTGTTGCCCACAGCATGGTGTGCTCCCACCAACAGGCCGGTGAACACTCAAAAGCTTAAACTCACCCAGCCTTCCTTAGGACAGACTAAATCTGCTGCACATGTCAACTGCGACCTTTGAGAAGGAGCTTAGGAGATTAGACCCCCTTCCACTTAGGGATAAAAATATTTCTAAGAATTATAAAGCCAATCACCTAGGGTCCTCCAAGAACATAAAACAATCTATAGAGGTCATTCCTTTAAAAAATCACAGCTGACTACTGGCACATGGACTGGACTTTACTGTTGCACTCTGCCTGACACATGAGGGTCTCTAAATTCTGGCCTGCATCATGATTTCCATAGAAGTGTTCCCCGGTGGTTGTTTGGGGCCCAAAATATGGGGTCGATTAGGATGGCGGACGGATCGCCACGGCCATGCAGGCAGTGGCGATCCGTCCACCATCCGTGCCAATATGCAACTAATTTCCCCCCGCTATAATACAATGGTGGGGGGGACCGCGGCAGAAACACCATCCGCCGCTTTTCCGCAGCTGTCGACTTGCGACCATGGTGGAAAAGCTCTAATATCAGACACCGCCAGCCATATTAGGATGGGCTATGGGGTAAGCCTTTCCGTGGCGGCAAAGGCATACGGTCATTGCTTTGGGGGCCCATTGCGGGCCCCCAGGGTGAAGGGGGTGTGGGGGGTGCACATGGGGGTACCTATGGTACCCCCCTGCGTTTCCAAGTACAACATGGCAGGCACTGCGCGGTGCCTGTCATGTTGTGCTTGGAAATGCGCAACATGCCTTTTTAGCATTGCGGCGGCCGGTGCTTCAAGCACCGTCCGCCGCAATGTTAAAAATGCGGGATGCACCCGCCACTGTGGCGGATGCATCCTAATTCGGGGCACGGATCCTCCGCCCTTGTGCCGGACGGTCCCTGCCCCATACAGGATAGCGGACGGACAATGTCCGTCCGCCATCCTAATCGACCCCTATGTTTGATATTTTTTTCAAAACGTTTAATCCAGGGCTTCAAGCAGACCAACTGCGAAAAGTATCCAACTGGCACTACCACGGTGTTGGATAGTACTTCAGGTTTGGCTGATGTGTAGAAAAGTTTCTCAACAAATGACAAAGCCCCTTTTCTGATAGGGACTAAAGCACTTTTTAGAATTTCACTACTTTCAGGTCCTAGCGTGGCCAACCTAATTGGCATATCCAACCCACAATTCATCGCGGTTGGCCTCAACTAGTGCCTGGGTCCCAGTCCACGGCGGCCATTGACTACTGTAGGCACTTTGCATTTTTTGATGCTATTTTTTCTAAAATCTTTAAAAATTCATCTTTATGGTCCCCCTTATTGAATTTGTGTCATTGTGGTGTCATTTTACTTTTTGCAATTTCTCTATGTTTGTAAATTATAGTGAGAATTCAACTGTAATGTGTTTTTAATTTATTTCAACTGGTTTGATACTTCTAATTGCTTTACCCTTTTTCTCTAAGCTAAGGCTGTCTACTTTGTGCCACGGCTACCAGGGGTTGAGCTCAAGTATAAATTATTTAAAGCTTTAACTGACCAAAATTGATAAAGCGCTTTCTTACAATTCACAATTATTGTTTCCAAATCAATGTATGTAATGTTTTCAAACACTTCCAAACACACAATAAAAGAAAAACTTAATAGGTCCCCATGACAGGGTACATAGGACCCCATGAGGTACTGCCCCCTCTGACTCTAATTCAGGTTTTAAAACACCACTGCTTTTGTTTACAGCTACAGATCACTCAGCTGTTCAGAGGGTAATTGCAGCAGGCAAGGTGGCCTTTCTTGGTACAGCAGGGAGTCACCCTTTCTCTTTTGTCCCCATCTTACCTTTCATTAGCAGTCTCGTGAGTTGTCCAAAATGTGTTAGGGAGACATCTGAGCAACAGATGCATAATCAAATGAACTCTTACCTTCCAAGGTGTCTCTAAAGTTTCAAACACTTTGAGATGGCCACTATGCACAACAAGCAAAGAAGAAAACACAAAGAAAGCGGAGAGTAGCCATTTTGTGCAGTGCAAATCTCCTTTTTCTAGTGGGTAGAGCCATCCACTGCGACATGCCTAACATGAACAGGAGAGATCAAGCTTGGGTGGGCTCTATGTAGTCAGCCAACAATAAAGAAATCCAAGTCAGGAAGGAGAACGGAAAATTGCCCTCTTCTCTAGTATGTAAGGTAGGGTGGATTGAATATGGGATATATAGTAGACCATGATGCCAGCCTGATACAGTCTCCTCTATTTCCTTTCTGGTAAAGTAATAGACTGAGCAAGATAATGGAAGGAAATACCAGGGAAAAGAGAGGGAAGTGGGTCCTTTTGTCTAGGAGATGTAGTGGATCAGGACCTCAGCCTGATACGACCTCCGCTATTCCCTTTCAAAACTATCTGGCATAAATAAAGCAAGGAGAGGACCTGTTAATCCAGGCATCCTTGGCATGGTTTCCACTGGCGTTTTGCCTTCTGACCTGTTTTTGCTAAGTTTGTTTTTGTTGGCCTAAGGAATCTGTTGCAAAAAGAACAATTGATGGACAGAATGCAGAACAATGTCATACATTCACCCCAGGACAGAGATCTATGCCTAAATCCAATGTTTTTTGCTCACCATGCCATTTCAGTTTGGATGTTCCCATGAGGCATAGGGTCAAGACTGATTTGCATATTTATTTATTTAGGCAATTTGTAGAGCGCGCAAATAGTTAGCAGTAGCAACAAAGAAACTTCTGTCCCCCCAGGAGACTTTTTTGTGCGAGGGACCTTCAGAAGGTTGGTCGTTAGTGAGCGCAAGGGTCTGTTAGGAGTGTAGATACAAAACGCCTTCTTCAAGAAGTAAGGTCCTGTATTGTGGATGGCCTTGAAGGCGATACATGGAGCTTTGAATTTGATGCAGCTTATTATGAGTAGCCAATAGAGTTTTCGGACTAACAATTGATATTTGAGGGTGCCTGTTATAATTTTGGCTGCTGAGTTCTGCACCTGTAGGTTGTTGGTGACTTTTTTCTGGGTGTTGAGAAACAGGCCATTGCAATAGTCAATTTTTGACATGCCAAGGGGGCTGATAAGGGTTTTTTGGCACTGGATGGTAGAAATGGAAGGAGTTTTGTTATCATTCTTAGAGTGTAGAAAGATGAGGAGACAATTGTGTTGGCATGTGATATGAAAGTGAGTTTGTCGTCAAACATGACACCTAGATTTCTCACTTTGGTTAGCGGGGAGGTGGTGGTCCCAGATTGGTTGGCCACCAGATGGATGACAAAGCAGGAAGTAACTTGCCGAAAATCAAAACTTTTGTGATTACTCCTCCATCATTATGGATAGTAGGCACCAGTTGTGTATCATCGGCTTAGGAAATGAGTCCCATCCCGTGGGCTTTGATGACCTTGGCCAGGTCAGACACATAGATGTTAAACAGTGTCGGACTCAAGGATGAACCTTGTGGCACACCACACGGGAGGGTGAAAGGGGCTGATTTACAGCTACCAAGAGCCACTGATTGCGTTCGGTTGGAAAGAAACGAGGCCAGCAGTTCTTTGGCCTTCAGTTGATGCCTATGTTTGAGACACCTTCGATCAGTTTGGCGTGATCGACCATGTCAAAGGCTGCTGATAAATCTAGCAGCACCAGCACTGTGGTGCCCCCATGGTCTAGGATGGCCATTACTTCGTCTGCTGCTGTAATGAGGACAGTTTCTGTGCCATGGCCTTTCCTATAGCCGAATTGCGTCTCATCCAGAAGATTATTGTCTTCAATGTTATTTGGCTAGTTGTAAATTCATTATTTCTCAAATATTTTTGCTGGGAATGGTAAGAATGTAATAGGTCTGTAGTTTTTAGATTCTAGTGGATCGAGGTGCTGCTTCTTCAGCAGCGGTTTGAAAATGAACTTTTTCCATGTGTCAGGGTAGGTGCCAGTTATGAAGATAGCAGTGCAGATTTTGGTTAGATTTGGCGAATATATGTCAGGAAATAGCTTTAAGATAGAGGCCGGGCAAGGTTCCATCGGGGAGCCTGACTTGGTGGATAAGATGAGGTCGGTGATCTGCTTCATTCAAACTTGGCTAAAAATCGCGAAAGAGGGGTTGGTATCGTTGTTGTCTGAAGTTGCAGCTAAATAGTCAGTTTTGGGTAGAGAGGCAAAATTAGTGTAAATACTGCTGACTTTGTCTAGGAAGTAGCGGGCCAATGCAGTGCAGAGATCTTGGGTGGGGGCTAGAGGAGGGTTTGTCACAGACCCTGATATTTTAGTGACAACCTGAAAGAGTTGTTTAGTAGAATCTAGTGCCGATTCTATCTGACTAAGGTTGTAATTGCTTTTCTCTTGGATGATGAGATGCTTATATTTGGAGATGGCTTCCTTGTAAAGGGTTTTCTCTCTGCATTTTCTGCGCCAGCAACTTTGAAGGTTCCTGCAGCGTTGTTTTTCCATTCTAAGGGACTCGAAGAACCAGGGGGCCGATGTGATAGTTCTGTTTTTTTTTAAAGTTTTTCAAAGGTACTAAGGCATTGAAGGCATTATTGAGCCATTCAGAGTAGTTGGATGAGGCCAGTGTAGGATCTGGAGAAGTTTCATAGTTGGTGGAGGATAGAGGTGTTTTGAGGAGGTGCTGGTCTAGGCTTCTACAGGCTTTGTATTGTGTGGGTGGGATCAGGGTGATACGTGACAGAGTGGTTTTTGTCTGAATGTCAAAAAAGACTGCCCAATGATCGGTCCAAACCAATGGTATGGTTTTTACTATTGATATTTGCCAGTTGCTAGTGAACAGCCTGTCAAGCTTATGCCCGGCTTTGTGGGTAGGGCTGGTCACCAGTTGTTGGAGATTCGCAGCCTTCAGTTCTGCAATGATGGTGGAGGTGTCATAGTCATCACGGAATTCTAAGTGGAAGTTGCAGTCGCCCAAGATAGTGAAAGCAGCTTTTCCTGATAGTGGTTCTATTAAACTACCCAAACCTGAGAGGAATTCCATTCGGGAGCCTGGGGGACGATAGAGAAGGGTTACTTTAAATGATTGTGAGTGGTTGAGTATTATTGTCAAAGTGACAGCTTCGAAAATCAAGGTTGGGATAGTCTCTGTCCTGACTAAATATTTGTCAGAGTATATGATTGCTAGTCGGCCTCCTTTTTTTAATGTTCTGTCATGACTGACTACGCAGAATCTTTCCGGGGTTGCGGTTCAAAAGTCCGAACCAGATGCAGGGTCTCCCCAGGTTTCTGTTATAAATAATATATCTAACTTGTGGTCTAGTAGAATATCTGCTTTTTCATATTTATGTTTATGGAGTGAGCGAGCATTTATGAGTGCTAGGTGCATCTGATCCTGATTTGTGCATGGAGGTTGAGTTGGCGTGACTCCTGCTTTGTAGTGGGTATTCAGTATAAAGGAGCAGTTGGGGCAGCCGAACTTTGAGTTATTCGCTAAGAAGCATGTGTGTGGGCAAGGACAAGAATGTATTTTGGAGGCACCGAAGATGTTTTTTAGCTGGGTGCTGGAGTAGGTTGTCTTTGAATAGTGCTTAACTGGTGTATCTAAACCAGGGCTCGTGGCCCTGGGCCCGGTCCAGGCTCGGACGGGTGCAGACCGGCTTGCATTTGGCGCACCAACAGCACACTCGCTGCGCATGTCCGATGCGCATTGCGGCAAACAACCTAATGTATGCAGTTAACAACTAGACTGCTGACCACAGAGTGCGTGATGGAGGCAACCAACAATTCCAGTTCTGCTTTGTGTTTCCCTCCACACAAATGGAAGAATCCATGGTGGACCAGGGAAGACGCTCCGTGACCGAGTGTGGAATGCACTGTGGCCAGGTAAAAAAAAATGGGAGATAAAAACAGTGAAATTATAGTTTAAAAACGATTTCCACAGTAATTTAACAATTAAACAGAGCAAGGAGGAAAGCTTGAAGCCCTTTACCAAGCACTTTGTTCACAGCTCAAGCAAAACTGAGCTTGTACCTCTAAACGTGTCCGCTGCGCATCGGGGCAAACATCCTAATTTATGCAGTTAACAACTAGACTGCTGACCGCAGAGTGCGTGATGGAGGCAAACAACACTTCTGGTTGATGTATTTAACCCAGATCTCTTGACTGGGAGTGAATGTTTTGATTTGTTCTACATTCCGTCCATCAATTATGTGTCTTAGGCCATAGGAATTTGAGCACTTTACCACTGCTAACCAGTGCTAAAGTGCATGTGCTCTTTACTATAATGATGGTTACATTGGTGTTATCCACAACTGGCAAATTTGATTTACTTATAAGTCCCTATTGCACTAACTGTGCCCAGGGCCTATAAATCAAATGCTACTAGTGGACTTGCAGCACTGATTGTGCCACACATTTATGTAGCCCTTCAAACATGTCTCAGGTCTGCCACTGCAGAGCCTGTGTTTGCAGTTTTAAATTTCTACCTGGCAAGTTAACCTACTTGCCAGGCCCAACCTTCCTTTTTATTAAATATAGGTAACCCCTAAGGTAGGGCCTGCACAGCCTATAGGCCGGGTGCAGTGTATTTAAAAAGTAGGACATGTACTTTTAAGTTTTACCTGTCCTGTGTGAAATACTCTTCCATTCATTTTTTACTACGCAAGACCTATTACATTGGGATTGCCTTATTACATTTTAGTGTAATTTCCAATTCTCCAAAAGTCTCTGGACTCACAATTTAAAAACACAACTGATAGTGAAGTAGGTTTGTAAATTGCAGCTCAGAAAATGCCACTTTCAGAAAGTTGACATTCGTTTTCTTAAACCATTTGGTGCCTTCTGCCTGTCTTTGGAATATAGGTCTGGGGTGTGTGACAGCTGAGTTCCTCACTTCCTCTAGACAGCCACACACAAAGGAAGCGTAGAAGTGGCTGAGTAGCCATCTGCATGTTGATGGGTCCCATTGACCAGGATGGGAGGGAAGAGCTGACATGCTACACCTGACAGAGCTGTGTCCTGTCCCCACACAAAGGATTGCAAACCCTCCTGGAGTGAGTCTGGAGCCAGGGTATGAAAGGCAGAGCAGTGTGCACTTCAAAGCATCTCTTTGAAGTATCCCTACTTCAAAGGCCCTACTGGGTTTAAGTACCGGGCTTCTGGCACCACCAACTCAGAACACTTCTGGAACTTAGTGCATTTATTACACCAGGATGAAGGGCTGATGTGCTGCCTGGAGGGACTGCCACTTTGTTTAACTACTTTGCCTTGTTGGCCTGCTGCCTGCTGCTTCTTGCCTGTGAGTGAGAAGGACTGGACCTGCATCTCTACCTCTGAGAACCTAAGTACTCTCTAAGGGTTTGTAGGCTTGCATCCTGTTTTTGAAGTCTGAGGGACATCAAACATTTCGCTTTTATCTTCAACTCAGCACCTGGACTTTACTTGCTATAAATCTATTAATGTCAAGTAGTGTCAATCCAGTCCAGGTGCCTTAGAATTTAGTTAAAAGTGCTGCAGTTGCAAGAATCTGTACATAGATGCCACTGCCTTGATTGGAAACAATGCATCTCCTGTTCCAAATTCCGGATCGACATATCACTGCTGTTGTAGGGAATACAACCTGCACATCAACACCATGCGCCTATCAAAACCAATGCATTTGCTGCTGCAAGACTGGGATCAACGCGTCACTGCTGTTGCAGGGATAAAATCAGCGCATCACACTTGGAACCACTGCATTGCCTCGCGAACCACCACTTTGGAACCAGTGCATCAATGCAACTGCGTGGTGATGATCGACGCATCGCTCCTCCAGCGTGGATTAATTTTGGGACTGATGCTTTGCTCAACAGAACTGATGCATCGCTGCAGTTGTGTGCAGAAATCTGGTGCAACACCCCAACTGCGGATCCTGTAGCTGGCCTGCTCTCCATCGCGGGTGGCCTGAACTTTTAACTTTGTCCCAATCCAGCATGACCAATTAACTCTATGAGTGCTATTTGCTTCTCCGCGCTATTTTTACATTACATTTTTAAAACTTCATATGTTAACCTCTACTGATTGAAATTTTGTCATTTTGGTCTAGTTTTACTTTTAAAAACATTCACTATTTTTCTAAAATAGTGTGGAGTCTTTTCTTGGTGTTCCCACTGTGTTGTGTGCACAAATACTTTATAAAATGCCTCTTAAGTTAAGCCTGACTTCTCTGTGCCAAGCTACCAGAGGTTGAGCAGCACAGGATAATTTAGAGTGTGTTACTGATTTACCATGACTAGGTTTGTGGGTCCTGCTTGGACAGGGTGCATACATCTGCCATCCAGAAACCCAAGTCCTAACAGGATCCTTTTAGATCTTCAAGTATTTGTCTGAATTAATAGCAGTTTAAAAACTTTACTGTATTTTGAAAGTTGGAAAGCTTAGAGAGGAAAGTTGGTGGGGAAGTATAAAATATATTTCCCGCTAAAGTACATCTTGTGGAGCCCTAGGAAGGAATAAAAACTCAAACCTTGCCACAAGTGTTGGTGGACTATTAGAGACTCTAAAACTGGATTATTTTGATTGAATAAAGATCTCACTGCAATTTAGGGTATTGAAAGGGTCTACATTCTGTAAACCTGGTCAAGTTATTGAATAAGTGCTCAACCCTTACTACAACCTTCCCTCGTCAGTGCATTTTTACAGTTCCCTAAGTGACATGGGCAACTGGATTTTATTTTCAGTGAGAGTTGACAAGGTTTCACCACTTCATGCACCTACCGCAGCCCTAATACAATAAATGCCCTCAGCAACTGGTACTTTGCAGAGAATGTGGAGGCAGAAAGTCTTCTCACGATTATAGGCTGCAGACACCAATGGAGAGGCTTCCATATCTAAGGGCACATTAAGGTTCTCAAACAGGAGCTTCAAACTCACAGTTCAAGGGGTCGCCTAGGTTTACGCCTCCACATAAATGCTGCAAAAAGTAAAAATTGAATGGGAACAGCATGGCAAAACGGATAAATGAGAGGACAGACGCTCGGACAGTCCTAGACTTTGAATCTTTAAGTGATATCCTACACCATGGATCTGAAGGCAGATTTGTTTATATTTTAATTTTCTATTTTATAACATATTGTATAATCCACAAGTGTACAATAAAATCTTAAATAGTTAAGAACATTTTCGAAGTTTGAAGTTTATTGATTTGTATAGCGCTGAATCACCCCAAGGGGTATCTCTGCGCTTAGGAAGGAAGATTTCAGCCAGAGCAAAGAGCTCGGAAAAGGTGAGTTTTCAGAAGCTTCCTGAACTGGGAAAGGTTCTGACAGTTACGGAGCTGGAGGGGTAGCTCATTCCAGAAGGCCGGTGCAAGGTAAGAGAAAGCTTTGCCTCTGCTGCGCGCCTTTTTAATTCTAGGGGTGCATAATAGAAGTTTAAAGCCTGATCTAAGCGGACGTGAAGGGTTGTCTATCATTAGTTTGTTAGAGAGATAGGAATGACCTTGTTCATTGAGAGCTTTAAAGATGGTGCAGCCTATTTTGAATTTTACCCTCTTTCTCACAGGGAGCCAATTGAGTTTATAGAGGAGGGAAACAGACGGTGTTCTAGATGGGGCGTCAGCTACGAGACGGACGGCCTTGTTCTGCACCACTTGTAGCTTATTAAGGGAGGCTTTGTTTGCCGAAAATAACAGAATGTTACAATAATCTAGTCTACTTCGTACCAAGGCTTGCATTAACGTTTTTTGGTGGAAGAGGGTAGAAGGGGGAAGATCCTTCTAAGTAAACTAAGAATGTAGAAGCAAGAGCCAACAGTGTTGTTTGCATGAGCGCCAAGAGTTAGATTTTTAAAATGTTGCAAACAAACATTAACTATGTTCAGAAATAAAACAAAGCCATTGCACCTGACTGTGTTACATTCTCGCATTTAGCTAACATGGGAGGCATGTATTACAGAGCTTAGAAGAAAAACTAGGGCAGAAAAATATAACATGCATAAAGTCCTGGTGAGGGCAAAAATTAACATTACATCTCCTTGCTGAAGAAGATGACAAATTGGACTGTAAGTCATCAGCTATGTGTAAACCTGCTGTTTTAAACTTAATATAAAAATAATGAACATACATATTGTTAGACCTACCAGCCCTTTTGTCTACCTTCTCCATTTTTCCGACCTTGTTTTTGCTAGTTTTAGGACTTGGTGCACTGCTAACCAGTGCTAAAATGCTTCTGCTCCCCACCCAAACATGGTAACATTGCTTCATACCCAGTTGGCATATTTAATTTACGTATAAGTCCCTAGTAAAGTGATACCCACTGTACCTAGGGCCTGTAAATTAAATGCTATTAGATGGCCAACAGCACTGATTGTGCCACCCACTTAAGAAGACCTTAAACCATGTCTCAGGCCTGCCACTGCAGAGCCTGTCTGTGCAGTGTTATATGGCCATGTCGACCTGAAAAAATAAACTTTTTGCCAGGCCCACACTTTTTCTTTTTACACATATAAGTCACCCCTAAGGTAGATCCTGGACAACCCAGAGGGCAGGGTGCAATGTACTTAAAAGGCAGGACATGCACTTTTAAGTTTTACATCTCCCGTTTGTGAAAACTCTCAACGTTGTTTTTTTACTAGTGCAAGCCTCTCTCTCTTATATGATAACGTTGGGATTACTTTATTACATTTTATAAGTGTCATTTACATTTGGAAAGAGATACAACCCTCAACTCTGGTGTCTCTGCCGTCCTAATTTAAAATCCTAATTTATATTGAAGTCGGATTTTAAATTACAATTGTAAAAATGCCACTTTTTGAAAGTTGGTATTTTCTTACTTTTGCCAAGTAGTGCCTGCTGCCTGTCTCTGATCATATGTCTGGAATGGGTGACAATTGGGTTTTGTGTATTCCTCTAGACAGCCACCCACAAGGAAAGCTTAGGTGTGACTTGGTGGCCCATCCTGGCAGGATGGAAGGAAGGAGGTGTCTCCAGCCTCACTTACACCTGAATAGGCGGTGTCCTGTCCCCACATAAAGGGCTGCATAGCCCATGTAGTGAGTCTGGATTCTGGGCAGGAAGAGAGGACTTCTGTTCACTTCAAAGGCTGTCTTTGAAGTCTCCTACACTTCAAAGGCTCAACTGAGCATAAGTACTGGACATCTGACACCACCCCTTAAGTACACTTTTAGACCTGTGAAGACTCTGCCAGGGAGAAGTGCTTCTGTGCTGCTAAAAAGTACTGCCACTCTGCTGAACTGTTGTTTGCTGAACTCCTGCCTTGCTGTAATGACCTGCTGCCCTCTTACCTGGGTGAGGGCACTTGACCTGCATCACTTGAACCCAAAGTGATCCCAATGGCTAGCTGCCTGACCTCCTGATATGAAATCTCAGGGACATAAAAGACTTCCAACCACCCTGCTTTTGCACCTAGAGTCTGCCATCTGGGAGCCTAGTCTGCCAAGTGGTGCCACCCCATTCCTGGACCCTGGAAAGTGGGCTTAAGTTGCTTCTCCAGTAGAACCAACGCATCCTCTGATGAGCGGTGCCTTCCTGAGCAGAACTGATGCATCTCCTTGCCTGAGCGGCCATCTTCGAGCAGAAGTGACGCATCGCCACTGTTGCGTTGATTGGACCCATCGCAAAAGACCTTCAGAACTGACATTGCGCAATGCTTTTCCCGGTGTAAGGCTCCTTGCATCTCTTGTTGACGTCAACCTCGGGGATGATGCCGAACTTCTGCATCGCAGTGCCACTGCTCATCGGAACCGAGTATCGCCTCTACTGCACCACGCATCCTCAAAACCGGCCTTCGCATCGCAAGCCCAGTCAACATGATTCTCACCTCCTATGTTTCAGGATCTCGCACCGCAGCCTCATTGCATTTTGGAACTTACACCTTGCCTCTGCTGTATTACATATCTGTGGTACAAAAGGGGGTGGTGATGGACGGAGCATCTGAATCAATCAAACACTCACACCCAGTCAAAAGATCTGGGTTTAATCCATCACCGTTCTTTAGCCCACTCTGCCACCCCAGTTCAGACATGGCTATATGCAAATCAGTCTGACCCTGTGCCTCATGGGAACAGTCCAGCCCGAACTGACTGGGGTGGCAGAGTGGGCTAAAGACCGGTGATGGATTAAACCCAGATCTTTTGACTGGGTGTGAGTGTTTGATTGATTCAAATGCTCCGTCCATCACCACCCCCTTTTGTACCGTATTACATATCTGTGATGCGATATGGATGCACGCACGCACTCCGCAATCAGGATAAGAGTTGAATAATTCTTTATTGTTTGATTATTTAAAATCTTACAATATTTCCAATACAAAAACACATTCAATAAATACAATAGAGTAAAAGCAATTATATCATAAAAAAAATTCTTTAAAAAAAAAAAATATTTATAAAAACATTTTTCTAATTTATTCTCCCAGTTTTATAGATGCTATCTTTAGGAACTTTACAAAGGCAGCGTTCATGACTATATCATTCGAATGTAGACAGACTTTCAATGCCTGTCTACATGTCCTTGTTCCACGCATATTAAAGTGAAGTTTAAGTATAGCGCATCTTTCGTTGCGGAGTCCGGGACAGATACATAAGAGGTGGACAATATTCTCTTCTCCACCTTTACAAAGTCTACACAATGTGCTGCTGTTGGTTTTTTCCACGGCGGGGCATGACTAAGGCCTGGTAGAATCCCAAATCTTGCTCTCACCAGACATTGTTTACTTTTTTCAGACCAAGGTATTTCCAGATATTCCTGTACTTTCTTTTTTCATATCCATTTATTACGGACCACGAGTGTTTTCTTTTTGCCAGCAAATCTTTGTCCTTTACAAGTGATAGGTGGTTTGTTGTTCGATTTACTATTTTTTTAAAGGATCCATTACTTATCGTATTGTTCCAGATGGGCGTTAGTGCAATCTCTTCTAATGCATCATTGAGGTATTTCCATGCAGCTGATCTTGTGTTCTTATTTATTTCTTGCCAAAGTAACTGAGATATATGGTTATCGTGGTCATTTTTAATCCTATACCACGTTTTAATAAATTGGCCTTTTCTTGCAAAGGCTTGATTGTTTAACCCGAACTCCAGTCTAATTTGAGCTGGTGAAGCATTATTTGGGAGATAGAAGAGAGTTTTATATGTTTTGGAAAGGACCTTGTTTATCATTTCTGCATCCGTCCCCATTAATGCCTCACTGCCATATGTTATTGTTGGGAGCAATTTAGCCCCTATAATTTTCAAAAGCGGACGATAGGTCAGATTTCCAAGTGATCTCTGTGCTATTTTAAATGCTGCAATTAATGAGTTAGCTTTCCTTTGTATGTCCAGTTTTTGTAGTTTATAGTTTCCCTTTTGGTCAAATAGTACACCCAAGTACTTGTACACTTCTATTTGTTCTAGTTGGGTATTTTCCATGTACCATTTATTATTTTGTCTCAGTTTAGTGTTCCTAGTGACAACCATGATTTTTGTTTTGGTTTCGTTTATTACCATTCCATTTTCCTGGGCATACAGAACTGTTCTGTTAATTAAGCGCCGAAGTCCGATTTTAGTATGGCTTAGAAGGATGGCGTCATCTGCATACATTAGGTTAGATATCAGTTTATCCCCTAACTTCGGCGGATGTGCATTAAGTTTGTCAAGGTTCCCTGATAGATCTCCTAAGAATAGATTAAAAAGGAGGGGGGCCAACACACATCCCTGCTTTAGCCCTTCTGTTGCTGGAATTTCCTTTGTTAGTGATCGACCATCCCCCATCCTTACTCTTACCCAGGTTTTACTGTGTAACAGTTGAATCATTTTTAATAGTTCAATTGGAATGCCTTTTTCAGTAAGTTTTCTCCACAATAGATTCCTTTGCACGCAGTCAAAAGCAGATTTGAAATCTACAAAGCACAGATACAAGGGCTGCTTTACCCTGAGTGATTTTTCAATTATTAGTGATAATGCCATAATGTTTGTCATTGTTCCAAGCCCCTTAATAAAACCAGTTTGATTTATTGGCAAAATCTTGTTTTCTGTTACCCATTCATTTAATTTAATTAACAGAACTCCTGCAAACAGCTTGGCATCTGTATCTTGTAGTGTGATGAGTCTGTAGTTCTCCGCAAGTGCCCAATTGCCTTTCTTAAATATGGGGGAAATTAGAGATCCTCACCAGGACTCAGGGATGTTGCCTGTCTCTATAACTTCTTTGAATACTTTTTCCAAATTGCTCGACCAAAAGTCCGGGTTTTCTTTATAAAGGGCAAATGGTATCCCATTGGGGCCTGGTGCCCCATCTTTCTGCTTTCTTATTAGTTTTACTAATTGATCTTTTGAGATTATAAGTTGTTCTTGGATCTCATCACTTATTGTAGAGCTCACTTGTATGTTTGCAATGATTTTTGTCACTCCCTTAGTGTTTAGATGCTTTTCAAGAAAAGTAACCCATTCTTGCTCACTTAAAGTTGATGAAACTACCAATTTGTTCGGCCGTACTAATTTGTTTATAATTTTCCAAAATTCTCTTGCGTTTGCTTGTTTGCTTGCATGAAATAATTTAGACCACATTTCCTGATTAGCTTGGTGTTTCTCATTCCATATTAGTTTCTTCAAGGATTGATTTAATGTTTTTAGTTTATTCAAGCTTTCATCATTAGTCGCTGTGGTTTTTATTTGTCTTCTTATTCTGTTTCGGTCCCTTTTTAATTTTGCTATTTTGTACGGAAGATTCATAGATGAGTCCTTTCCTTCTTTTTTCTATTTTACATTCCTTTTGTCAGGGTTAACCTGAGTTTGTGGTTTCACTATTTTCTTAGTAAATTCCACCCACTGTTCAACTGCAGTTTCTGTCGTTTTTTCGGTAAAGCAGCTCTTTATAATGTTCTCAACTTTCTCATTCATACTATCCTTATTCAGATTAGTCCAAATTAGTTTTTTATAATTTATTGTTCCAGTATACCCCGGCACTGTGTGGTACGGTTGGTTAATATTGTGTCTAATGTTGGTAGTTATTATCTGCTGGCAGTGGTCACTATCTCCAACCTTGATTATTCTATAAGGTTCTTTGAAGGTTCCTGCAGCGTTGTTTTTCCATTCTAAGGGACTCGAAGAACCAGGGGGCCGATGTGATAGTTCTGTTTTTTTTAAAGTTTTTCAAAGATACTAAGGCATTGAAGGCATTATTGAGCCATTCAGAGTAGTTGGAAGAGGCCAGTGTAGGATCTGGAGAAGTTTCATAGTTGGTGGAGGATAGAGGTGTTTTGAGGAGGTGCTGGTCTAGGCTTCTACAGGCTTTGTATTGTGTGGGTGGGATCAGGGTGATACGTGACAGAGTGGTTTTTGTCTGAATGTCAAAAAAAACTGCCCAATGATCGGTCCAAACCAATGGTATGGTTTTTACTATTGATATTTGCCAGTTTCTAGTGAACAGCCTGTCAAGCTTATGCCCGGCTTTGTGGGTAGGGCTGGTCACCAGTTGTTGGAGATTCGCAGCCTTCAGTTCTGCAATGATGGTGGAGGTGTCATAGTCATCACGGAATTCTAAGTGGAAGTTGCAGTCACCCAAGATAGTGAAAGCAGCTTTTCCTGATAGTGGTTCTATTAAACTACCCAAACCTGAGAGGAATTCCATTCGGGAGCCTGGGGGACGATAGAGAAGGGTTACTTTAAATGATTGTGAGTGGTTGAGTAGTACTGGTTAGAGGCGGCAGACCCGAGAGCAGAGGACGGCCCGGACCAGGGTTCGATTCCCGGCGCGGCAGGTTTCTGGACCAGGGTCAGCGGACTCGATAATTCTCTCGCCTCGGTGCCCACTCTGATCAGCGATCACACTCGGCAACTCTGGGCATTAGCTTGCCTCATCTTCACTAACGGCCCCACCAGACCGCCGGGGATGCCTGGTCTCACCCTGGAGATACCCATTAAGGGACCATCTCTCAGGGAAGCCAGGAAGGGTTTTGCAGCGGTCGAAGCGCCTTGGGACCCTACGGGTAAGTAGTGCGCTATATAAATGCCAATACATTGTCAAAGTGACAGCTTCGAAAATCTAGGTTGGGATAGTCTCTGTCCTGACTAAATATTTGTCAGAGTATATGATTGCTAGTCGGCCTCCTTTTTTTAAGGTTCTGTCATGACTGACTACGCAGAATCTTTCCGGGGTTGCGGTTCAAAAGTCCGAACCAGATGCAGGGTCTCCCCAGGTTTCTGTTATAAATAATATATCTAACTTGTGGTCTAGTAGAATATCTGCTTTTTCATATTTATGTTTATGGAGTGAGCGAGCATTTATGAGTGCTAGGTGCATCTGATCCTGATTTGTGCATGGAGGTTGAGTCGGCGTGACTCCTGCTTTGTAGTGGGTATTTAGTATAAAGGAGCAGTTGGGGCAGCCGAACTTTGAGTTATTCGCTAAGAAGCATGTGTGTGGGCAAGGACAAGAATGTATTTTGGAGGCACCGAAGATGTTTTTTAGCTGGGTGCTGGAGTAGGTTGTCTTTGAATAGTGCTTAACTGGTGTATCTAAACCAGGGCTCGTGGCCCTGGGCCCGGTCCAGGCTCGGACGGGTGCAGACCGGCTTGCATTTGGCGCACCAACAGCACACTCACTGCGCATGTCCGCTGCGCATTGCGGCAAACAACCTAATGTATGCAGTTAACAACTAGACTGCTGACCACAGAGTGCGTGATGGAGGCAACCAACAATTACAGTTCTGCTTCGTGTTTCCCTCCACACAAATGGAAGAATCCATGGTGGACCAGGGAAGACGCTCCGTGACCGAGTGTGGAATGCACTGTGGCCAGGTAAAAAAAAATGGGAGATAAAAACAGTGAAATTATAGTTTAAAAACGATTTCCACAGTAATTTAACAATTAAACAGAGCAAGGAGGAAAGCTTGAAGCCCTTTACCAGGCACTTTGTTCACAGCTCAAGCAAAACTGAGCTTGTACCTCTAAACGTGTCCGCTGCGCATCGGGGCAAACATCCTAATTTATGCAGTTAACAACTAGACTGCTGACCGCAGAGTGCATGATGGAGGCAAACAACACTTCTCGTTGATGTATTTAACCCAGATCTCTTGACTGGGAGTGAATGTTTTGATTTGTTCTACATTCCGTCCATCAATTATGTGTCTTAGGCCATAGGAATTTGAGCACTTTACCACTGCTAACCAGTGCTAAAGTGCATGTGCTCTTTACTATAATGATGGTTACATTGGTGTTATCCACAACTGGCATATTTGATTTACTTATAAGTCCCTATTGCACTAACTGTGCCCAGGGCCTATAAATCAAATGCTACTAGTGGACTTGCAGCACTGATTGTGCCACACATTTATGTAGCCCTTCAAACATGTCTCAGGTCTGCCACTGCAGAGCCTGTGTTTGCAGTTTTAAATTTCTACCTGGCAAGTTAACCTACTTGCCAGGCCCAACCTTCCTTTTTATTAAATATAGGTAACCCCTAAGGTAGGGCCTGCACAGCCTATAGGCCGGGTGCAGTGTATTTAAAAAGTAGGACATGTACTTTTAAGTTTTACCTGTCCTGTGTGAAATACTCTTCCATTCATTTTTCACTACGCAAGACCTATTACATTGGGATTGCCTTATTACATTTTAGTGTAATTTCCAATTCTCCAAAAGTCTCTGGACTCACAATTTAAAAACACAACTGATAGTGAAGTAGGTTTGTAAATTGCAGCTCAGAAAATGCCACTTTCAGAAAGTTGACATTCGTTTTCTTAAACCATTTGGTGCCTTCTGCCTGTCTTTGGAATATAGGTCTGGGGTGTGTGACAGCTGAGTTCCTCACTTCCTCTAGACAGCCACACACAAAGGAAGCGTAGAAGTGGCTGAGTAGCCATCTGCATGTTGATGGGTCACATTGACCAGGATGGGAGGGAAGAGCTGACACGCTACACCTGACAGAGCTGTGTCCTGTCCCCACACAAAGGATTGCAAACCCTCCTGGAGTGAGTCTGGAGCCAGGGTATGAAAGGCAGAGCAGTGTGCACTTCAAAGCATCTCTTTGAAGTATCCCTACTTCAAAGGCCCTACTGGGTTTAAGTACCGGGCTTCTGGCACCACCAACTCAGAACACTTCTGGAACTTAGTGCATTTATTACACCAGGATGAAGGGCTGATGTGCTGCCTGGAGGGACTGCCACTTTGTTTAACTACTTTGCCTTGTTGGCCTGCTGCCTGCTGCTTCTTGCCTGTGAGTGAGAAGGACTGGACCTGCATCTCTACCTCTGAGAACCTAAGTACTCTCTAAGGGTTTGTAGGCTTGCATCCTGTTTTTGAAGTCTGAGGGACATCAAACATTTCGCTTTCATCTTCAACTCAGCACCTGGACTTTACTTGCTATAAATCTATTAATGTCAAGTAGTGTCAATCCAGTCCAGGTGCCTTAGAATTTAGTTAAAAGTGCTGCAGTTGCAAGAATCTGTACATAGATGCCATTGCCTTGATTGGAAACAATGCATCTCCTGTTCCAAATTCCGGATCGACATATCACTGCTGTTGTAGGGAATACAACCTGCACATCAACACCATGCGCCTATCAAAACCAATGCATTTGCTGCTGCAAGACTGGGATCAACGTGTCACTGCTGTTGCAGGGATAAAATCAGCACATCACACTTGGAACCACTGCATTGCCTCGCGAACCACCACTTTGGAACCAGTGCATCAATGCAACTGCAAGGTGATGATCGACGCATCGCTCCTCCAGCGTGGATTAATTTTGGGACTGATGCTTTGCTCAACAGAAGTGATGCATTGCTGCAGTTGTGTGCAGAAATCTGGTGCAACACCCCAACTGCGGATCCTGTAGCTGGCCTGCTCTCCATCGCGGGTGGCCTGAACTTTTAACTTTGTCCCAATCCAGCATGACCAATTAACTCTATGAGTGCTATTTGCTTCTCCACGCTATTTTTACATTACATTTTTAAAACTTCATATGTTAACCTCTACTGATTGAAATTTTGTCATTTTGGTCTAGTTTTACTTTTAAAAACATTCACTATTTTTCTAAAATAGTGTGGAGTCTTTTCTTGGTGTTCCCACTGTGTTGTGTGCACAAATACTTTATAAAATGCCTCTTAAGTTAAGCCTGACTTCTCTGTGCCAAGCTACCAGAGGTTGAGCTGCACAGGGTAATTTAGAGTGTGTTACTGATTTACCATGACTAGGTTTGTGGGTCCTGCTTGGACAGGGTGCATACATCTGCCATACAGAAACCCAAGTCCTAACAGGACCCTTTTAGATCTTCAAGTATTTGTCTGAATTAATAGCAGTTTAAAAACTTTACTGTATTTTGAAAGTTGGAAAGCTTAGAGAGGAAAGTTGGTGGGGAAGTATAAAATATATTTCCCGCTAAAGTACATCTTGTGGAGCCCTAGGAAGGAATAAAAACTCAACCCTTGCCACAAGTGTTGGTGGACTATTAGAGACTCTAAAACTGGATTATTTTGATTGAATAAAGATCCCACTGCAATTTAGGGTATTGAAAGGGTCTAGATTCTGTAAACCTGGTCAAGTTATTGAATAAGTGCTCAACCCTTACTACAACCTTCCCTCGTCAGTGCATTTTTACAGTTCCCTAAGTGACATGGGCAACTGGATTTTATTTTCAGTGAGAGTTGCAAGGTTTCACCACTTCATGCACCTACCGCAGCCCTAATACAATAAATGCCCTCAGCAACTGGTACTTTGCAGAGAATGTGGAGGCAGAAAGTCTTCTCACGATTATAGGCTGCAGACACCAATGGAGAGGCTTCCATATCTAAGGGCACATTAAGGTTCTCAAACAGGAGCTTCAAACTCACAGTTCAAGGGGTCGCCTAGGTTTACGCCTCCACATAAATGCTGCAAAAAGTAAAAATTGCATGGGAACAGCATGGCAAAACGGATAAATGAGAGGACAGACGCTCGGACAGTCCTAGACTTTGAATCTTTAAGTGATATCCTAAACCATGGATCTGAAGGCAGATTTGTTTATATTTTAATTTTCTATTTTATAACATATTGTATAATCCTCAAGTGTACAATAAAATCTTAAATAGTTAAGAACATTTTCGAAGTTTGTAGTTTATTGATTTGTATAGCGCTGAATCACCCCAAGGGGTATCTCTGCGCTTAGGAAGGAAGATTTCAGCCAGAGCAAAGAGCTCGGAAAAGGTGAGTTTTCAGATGCTTCCTGAACTGGGAAAGGTTCTGACAGTTACGGAGCTGGAGGGGTAGCTCATTCCAGAAGGCCGGTGCAAGGTAAGAGAAAGCTTTGCCTCTGCTGCGCGCCTTTTTAATTCTAGGGGTGCATAATAGAAGTTTAAAGCCTGATCTAAGCGGACGTGAAGGGTTGTCTATCATTAGTTTGTTAGAGAGATAGGAATGACCTTGTTCATTGAGAGCTTTAAAGATGGTGCAGCCTATTTTGAATTTTACCCTCTTTCTCACAGGGAGCCAATTGAGTTTATAGAGGAGGGAAACAGACGGTGTTCTAGATGGGGCGTCAGCTACGAGACGGACGGCCTTGTTCTGCACCACTTGTAGCTTATTAAGGGAGGCTTTGTTTGCCAAAAATAACAGAATGTTACAATAATCTAGTCTACTTCGTACCAAGGCTTGCATTAACGTTTTTTGGTGGAAGAGGGTAGAAGGGGGAAGATCCTTCTAAGTAAACTAAGAATGTAGAAGCAAGAGCCAACAGTGTTGTTTGCATGAGCGCCAAGAGTTAGATTTTTAAAATGTTGCAAACAAACATTAACTATGTTCAGAAATAAAACAAAGCCATTGCACCTGACTGTGTTACATTCTCGCATTTAGCTAACATGGGAGGCATGTATTACAGAGCTTAGAAGAAAAACTAGGGCAGAAAAATATAACATGCATAAAGTCCTGGTGAGGGCAAGAATTAACATTACATCTCCTTGCTGAAGAAGATGACAAATTGGACTCTAAGTTATCAGCTATGTGTAAACCTGCTGTTTTAAACTTAATATAAAAATAATGAACATACATATTGTTAGACCTACCAGCCCTTTTGTCTACCTTCTCCATTTTTCCGACCTTGTTTTTGCTGGTTTTAGGACTTGGTGCACTGCTAACCAGTGCTAAAGTGCTTCTGCTCTCCACCCAAACATGGTAACATTGCTTCATACCCAGTTGGCATATTTAATTTACGTATAAGTCCCTAGTAAAGTGATACCCACTGTACCTAGGGCCTGTAAATTAAATGCTATTAGATGGCCAACGTGTAATTACATAAATTATTAGAATGATGCTAAACAACAAAGAAAATACCTCTATAATGTTTTAATCACATTATAGGAAAGGAGCGATATTACACATTCACAAAGCATACACATTTGTAGTGGTATAGGTGCTCCTGGGGGGGAAAAGGGGAAAGTGATATAGTGAAGGTAAGGTGGATGGAGGGTTTTGTGACAATAAAAGCGCGATATTGATCATATAGTAGAAATAAAATTCCAATGTTTAGTAGTAGACAAAATAAACGGTTAATCAATGTCACAGTTTCAAATAACATGCCCCAATGTCCATTTTATGCAGAAATAGTGGGTTGAGCGGGGCTGTTGGAGGGTAGGGGTGTATGTCGACGTTTCGACCCTTGGAAAGCAGGATTGGTCGAATTCCTTGCACATGGGTCTTCTTCAGGACGGGTGGTATATTAGGGGCAGCCAACCTAGTATTAAAAGGATTATTCAATTAATTATATGTTGGACAAGTCTTAAGTATGGTCTAGGTGGGTAGGGTAAACAATAGACGTACCTGCGTACATCCAGTTGGGGATGGAGTTATTCCAGAAAAAGGTCCATGACATTGGTTCAAAACCTTAAGAAAAATTATAATTACACCCATTAGAAATATACTTATCAGATTGAATCTGCCAATTTAATAAAAGAAAATGCCAGGGGACTTACTCATAAGGTAAAGTCCGGATTCCCTGTTGGGTCCTAATGCTGGACGGAGAGCCACTCGAACAATCTAACCAAAAGGGGGAAACAACACTTAGGATTGGACTAAGTATAGCCAAGACTCGATTACAGATTCAAACCGGGGCGGAGCTTACCGATTGGCTTGGAAGTCCGCTGGTGTATTAGGTAATTTGACGAGGGTTTGCTGAATAAATCAGGCGCGATTTCTGTAGGGCAAGGAGAGCACAATGAGGCGTCATTATAGTGGGTTAGATTGGAAGAATGATTAATTAGTTGTATTTTAACATCGGCGGGCAGATGGGCTTACCGGTCGGCTCAAAGCTCGGCGTCTAACTCGGGTTCCTCGCGGGCGGGGAACTTCCTGATACCTAGGTTGTTATAGTAACCAGGGTCACGTGGGATGGACAGTGAGAAAAGACTCCCGGGGATCGTCCGTTACCATGGTAACGTGATACGATAAACTAACGTAGAAATGATTGGTTCTACGTATACGATAATTAAAAGGATTCATTGTTGGAGCTATATGGTGATTGGACATATTAGTCTGATGGCCCCGAACAGTCGGCTGGGGTGGGCAGAGGCTACGAGCATGAGATACAGGGCGCAGATGTTCGTTACATAGACGACATTTTAATAATTTGGAACGGTGATTCTGCCACATTTAATGAATTTCATCAATGGTTGAACCAGCAATCACCCCACTTACAATTCACCATCCAATCTGACAATCACAGTATAGACTTTCTGGATATCACCATTTACCATCATCAGGGCCAACTTCTAACTACACTGTACAGGAAACCATCGGAGAGGAACTCTCTACTTCAATACAATAGTCACCATCCTCGGGCCCTCCGAGATAACCTGCCATTTGGTCAGTTTTTACGTGTTCGTAGAAACTGTTCCACCAAAGAACATTACTTTCAACAGTCTGAAGAATTAGCTGAGCGTTTGAAAGCCCGCGGCTACCCAAAAAGACTCGTGACAAAAGCCCAAAAAAGAGCCTGGTTCTACCCACGAGAAGAACTCTTAAAGACTAAAGATCCTACCGACACTCAGCAAGATCGGATTGTATGCGTGACGACCTTTTCAACCAAGAGCAACCAAATTAAAAAGATTGTTAATCATCACTGGCAACTGGCTGCAGACGATATCCAGCACCCTGGCACCCCGCTACATGCCTTCAAAAAATCTGGAAGCGTAAAAGACTATGTAGTACGCTCGCTTCTTCCAACCAGGGAAGACCCTACCATTAGATCACTTTGGAATCTCCAGCCTATCACTGGCCACTTTAAATGCGGCCAATGTAAAGCCTGTGATAGTTGCAAACAAACTAAAGAATTTCTACATAACCAGAACAAAATCCAACTGAAATCTCTAAGCAACTGCAACACCCCCACAGTGATCTATGCGATTGTGTGCCCCTGCAACCTCATCTATATTGGGCAAACCCAACAAAAAATCAAACAACGTGTCCTGCAGCATATGAGCCGCATTAGATGTGAAGTGGCCGGTGCCCCATTAATCGACCACTTCAGATCAGCCCAACATCCACCTGAGAGTCTTAAATGGGTTGTAATTGAAAAAATCAATCTTGGCCCTAGGGGAGGTAACATATCCAACATACTCAATGTCAGGGAACTTGAGTGGATGTTTTATTTCGACTCTATAAATTCAGGTCTCAACGAACATGACAGTTCTTTTTCACAGCTTGCTACCTTGGTTTAAAATGTATCACTATTGTCCTTATGATAATCACGGACTCTCTAAAGACTACCATCTACTGTGATATATATGCAAATTGCAACTGCCTATACCGTCGTGTGACGGGTACGCAGTATACTCCTTATGACATATTATCAATTGCCATACAACAAACAGGCGGGTATGCTACCTCTGTTGATTTATATGTGATGTCCACTAAACTATCATTGAATTATTTTGGATATAAACTGCCTTTACCATCTTGTGATAGGTACGCAGTTATGTACCATTATTATTACCATTCCCCTTTGGGATATATTAGCGGACTCACTGCCCCCTAAATTGGGATTGATACATACTGGCTTTACCAATTTGTGTCCGGTACGCGGTAATGTACCATTAGTATCTTCACCATTCTCCCTTGGGATATATCGGCGGACCGTCTGCACCCTGTATCTCATGCTCGTAGCCTCTGCCCACCCCAGCCGACTGTTCGGGGCCATCAGACTAATATGTCCAATCACCATATAGCTCCAACAATGAATCCTTTTAATTATCGTATACGTAGAACCAATCATTTCTACGTTAGTTTATCGTATCACGTTACCATGGTAACGGACGATCCCCGGGAGTCTTTTCTCACTGTCCATCCCACGTGACCCCGGTTACTATAACAACCTAGGTATCAGGAAGTTCCCCGCCCGTGAGGAACCCGAGTTAGACGCCGAGCTTTGAGCCGACCGGTAAGCCCATCTGCCCGCCGATGTTAAAATACAACTAATTAATCATTCTTCCAATCTAACCCACTATAATGACGCCTCATTGTGCTCTCCTTGCCCTACAGAAATCGCGCCTGATTTATTCAGCAAACCCTCGTCAAATTACCTAATACACCAGCGGACTTCCAAGCCAATCGGTAAGCTCCGCCCCGGTTTGAATCTGTAATCGAGTCTTGGCTATACTTAGTCCAATCCTAAGTGTTGTTTCCCCCTTTTGGTTAGATTGTTTGAGTGGCTCTCCGTCCAGCATTAGGACCCAACAGGGAATCCGGACTTTACCTTATGAGTAAGTCCCCTGGCATTTTCTTTTATTAAATTGGCAGATTCAATCTGATAAGTATATTTCTAATGGGTGTAATTATAATTTTTCTTAAGGTTTTGAACCAATGTCATGGACCTTTTTCTGGAATAACTCCATCCCCAACTGGATGTACGCAGGTACGTCTATTGTTTACCCTACCCACCTAGACCATACTTAAGACTTGTCCAACATATAATTAATTGAATAATCCTTTTAATACTAGGTTGGCTGCCCCTAATATACCACCCGTCCTGAAGAAGACCCATGTGCAAGGAATTCGACCAATCCTGCTTTCCAAGGGTCGAAACGTCGACATACACCCCTACCCTCCAACAGCCCCGCTCAACCCACTATTTCTGCATAATATGGACATTGGGGCATGTTATTTGAAACTGTGACATTGATTAACCGTTTATTTTGTCTACTACTAAACATTGGAATTTTATTTCTACTATATGATCAATATCGCGCTTTTATTGTCACAAAACCCTTCCCCCACCTTACCTTCACTATATCACTTTCCCCTTTTCCCCCCCAGGGGCACCTATACCACTACAAATGTGTATGCTTTGTGAATGTGTAATATCGCTCCTTTCCTATAATGTTATTAAAACATTATAGAGGTATTTTCTTTGTTGTTTAGCATCATTCTAATAATTTATGTAATTACATGCTCTTCCTCTCACTGGGACCCCTTACTCTTAACGTTAGCTACCCAGGTCCCAGCGACTTTTTTTTTTTGGGTTAACCCTGTTCTTACTTAACGTACTTCGTGCAGACGCTGTCTGCGAGGTTTTTTCTTCTTTAGAATTCATTTCTACATGATAGGGTATTCATATAACTATGGTTGAACGTGAATTACTATCTTACTCTGAAGATTACATTGACAAGCTCCTTGAGGATCCAACCCATAATTTTTTGACAACTGAAGTGCCCACCTTAGACTTCAGTCTAAAGGATAAAATCCAACGGCTAGAACGCCTTGAAAAGGAATTGATCCGCACCCGCTGGCACGGACATCTGCTCACAAAATACCTTAAGGAAAACATCATTCCGATTGGCTTACAGATAAAAATCGAACCTGCCATCTTTGTTGAGGTTCCTAAATTCAGGGAAGGTTTCAGTCACATATCCAACAACTGCTCTCGCCACTGGATGGTGCTTGGGATAGAAACAGCTGCCCAACAGATCCAAGTACTGACTAGTGAAATCAAGTCACTCCGCGCAGAGATCGCCGCAGATGCTAATTTGGAAGGAGCAAAAGAAACATTGAATAATCTGGAAGCCACTCTAAAGGATTTTGACCTCACTACTCAAAATCGAAAATTAGAGAAACTCGCCAGAGACATAAGACTATATGATAAGAAGAAAACCTACCCCTACCTTCAAGACGACTATTATAAACAGGACCAACAAGGTAGATTCACTAACAGAGGACGAGGCAGTTTCCGTGGCAGAAGGAACTACTCAACCTTCTTTGATTCCTCATATAGCTCCGAAGGCGAACAGGAATTCGCTGGCCCTAGTCGCCAATATAACTACCCGGACTACGGGTATCAGTCACCACAATATCAACCTTTTTTAGGTCAACGACCCGCACCATGGCGCCCCCCGAGAGGCAGAGGGAACTTCTCCAACAGAGGCCAACCCCGGGGACAGAACCAGAACAACACCAACTGGGACACCGGACGAGGCCAAACGTCCAAACAGGTTCATTTCCAGCAGGAACAGCACGGAGAGAGAACCACTCGGAACAAAACATACAGCTGGTAATCCAAACATCTAATATGAACCCTGTGGTGAATATATCAGACTACACCCTGAACGAACAAGAAATGCGTGCATTAAGCAAAGGACTGTCATATGTCCCAACCAGTAGACCTGACCCATTCACAGTTCGCACCGAACTGTATAAATTTTTCCGAAAAGTCAGACTTAAGTACTTCTTTAGAAATGCGGGCCCATACACGAACCCATCCTGTACAGGTTTGAGGACTTCTTCTACGTTTGTTCCACCGTCCTGCACCATGACCAATAAAATTCTGGCATATGAGGCAGTCGTATGGAGGGATGTGAATTCAACTTTAATGAACCACACCTATACCAGGTACAATACTAGTAAGACTGAAAAGGATGCTCTCCAATCATTGGCCAAGAACACAGAGGTTGTGATTAAACCTGCTGATAAAGGCGGTGCCATTGTGATCCAGGATATTAAGAAGTACGAGTCTGAGATTCAACGACAACTGATGGATGGGATCAGTTATCAAAAACTACGCTCGGACCCCTCACAAGCAATAGCACGTGAAGTCTTGGAAATCACACAACTTGGACTGGAACTCGGTTTTCTATCGAAACACGAATTTGAATATCTTAACCAACCTCACCCACGTCTAGCCACGATATATACTCTTCCTAAGATTCATAAGGATATGTCCAATCCACCTGGACGCCCGATTGTCTCGGGTTGCGGCTCGATATTAGAACCACTTGGAAGATATATCGATTTTTTCTTAAAACCACTGGCTGAGGCTACCCAAACATATCTAAGGGATACCCTACAAACTATAAATCTAATTGAAACGTCACCCTTTGACCCTGTGCAACAATTATTAGTTACCTGTGACGTAGTATCTCTGTATACATCCATCCCACAAGAGGAAGCGTTATCAGTCATCATGAGATACTTGGAATCTAGACCAGCACCCATGCGAGTGCCATCCGAATTCATCATATCCCTACTCCGGGTCGCAATGACAAAGAACTTCTTTACCTTCAAAAATGACTTTTTTCTTCAAACTAAGGGTGTGGCAATGGGGGCTCCTTTTGCCCCTGACGTAGCCATTCTATATATGGCAGCCTTTGAGGACAACAACATACTAGACACCAACAATCCATTTCATAACCACCTTAACATCTGGGTTCGTTACATAGACGACATTTTAATAATTTGGAACGGTGATTCTGCCACACTTAATGAATTTCATCAATGGTTGAACCAGCAATCACCCCACTTACAATTCACCATCCAATCTGACAATCACAGTATAGACTTTCTGGATATCACCATTTACCATCATCAGGGCCAACTTCTAACTACACTGTACAGGAAACCATCGGAGAGGTACTCTCTACTTCAATACAATAGTCACCATCCTCGGGCCCTCCGAGATAACCTGCCATTTGGTCAGTTTTTACGTGTTCGTAGAAACTGTTCCACCAAAGAACATTACTTTCAACAGTCTGAAGAATTAGCTGAGCGTTTGAAAGCCCGCGGCTACCCAAAAAGACTCGTGACAAAAGCCCAAAAAAGAGCCTGGTTCTACCCACGAGAAGAACTCTTAAAGACTAAAGATCCTACCGACACTCAGCAAGATCGGATTGTATGCGTGACGACCTTTTCAACCAAGAGCAACCAAATTAAAAAGATTGTTAATCATCACTGGCAACTGGTTGCAGACGATATCCAGCACCCTGGCACCCCGCTACATGCCTTCAAAAAATCTAGAAGCGTAAAAGACTATGTAGTACGCTCGCTTCTTCCAACCAGGGAAGACCCTACCATTAGATCACTTTGGAATCTCCAGCCTATCACTGGCCACTTTAAATGCGGCCAATGTAAAGCCTGTGATAGTTGCATACAAACTAAAGAATTTCTACATAACCAGAACAAAATCCAACTGAAATCTCTAAGCAACTGCAACACCCCCACAGTGATCTATGCGATTGTGTGCCCCTGCAACCTCATCTATATTGGGCAAACCCAACAAAAAATCAAACAACGTGTCCTGCAGCATATGAGCCGCATTAGATGTGAAGTGGCCGGTGCCCCATTAGTCGACCACTTCAGATCAGCCCAACATCCACCTGAGAGTCTTAAATGGGTTGTAATTGAAAAAATCAATCTTGGCCCTAGGGGAGGTAACATATCCAACATACTCAATGTCAGGGAACTTAAGTGGATGTTTTATTTTGACTCTATAAATTCAGGTCTCAACGAACATGACAGTTCTTTTTCACAGCTTGCTACCTTGGTTTAAAATGTATCACTATTGTCCTTATGATAATCACGGACTCTCTAAAGACTACCATCTACTGTGATATATATGCAAATTGCAACTGCCTGTACCGTCGTGTGACGGGTACGCAGTATACTCCTTATGACATATTATCAATTGCCATACAACAAACAGGCGGGTATGCTACCTCTGTTGATTTATATGTGATGTCCACTAAACTATCATTGAATTATTTTGGATATAAACTGCCTTTACCATCTTGTGATAGGTACGCAGTTATGTACCATTATTATTACCATTCCCCTTTGGGATATATTAGCGGACTCACTGCCCCCTAAATTGGGATTGATACATACTGGCTTTACCAATTTGTGTCCGGTACGCGGTAATGTACCATTAGTATCTTCACCATTCTCCCTTGGGATATATCGGCGGACCGTCTGCACCCTGTATCTCATGCTCGTAGCCTCTGCCCACTCCAGCCGACTGTTCGGGGCCATCAGACTAATATGTCCAATCACCATATAGCTCCAACAATGAATCCTTTTAATTATCGTATACGTAGAACCAATCATTTCTACGTTAGTTTATCGTATCACGTTACCATGGTAACGGACGATCCCCGGGAGTCTTTTCTCACTGTCCATCCCACGTGACCCCGGTTACTATAACAACCTAGGTATCAGGAAGTTCCCCGCCCGCGAGGAACCCGAGTTAGACGCCGAGCTTTGAGCCGACCGGTAAGCCCATCTGCCCGCCGATGTTAAAATACAACTAATTAATCATTCTTCCAATCTAACCCACGATAATGACGCCTCATTGTGCTCTCCTTGCCCTACAGAAATCGCGCCTGATTTATTCAGCAAACCCTCGTCAAATTACCTAATACACCAGCGGACTTCCAAGCCAATCGGTAAGCTCCGCCCCGGTTTGAATCTGTAATCGAGTCTTGGCTATACTTAGTCCAATCCTAAGTGTTGTTTCCCCCTTTTGGTTAGATTGTTCGAGTGGCTCTCCGTCCAGCATTAGGACCCAACAGGGAATCCGGACTTTACCTTATGAGTAAGTCCCCTGGCATTTTCTTTTATTAAATTGGCAGATTCAATCTGATAAGTATATTTCTAATGGGTGTAATTATAATTTTTCTTAAGGTTTTGAACCAATGTCATGGACCTTTTTCTGGAATAACTCCATCCCCAACTGGATGTACGCAGGTACGTCTATTGTTTACCCTACCCACCTAGACCATACTTAAGACTTGTCCAACATATAGTTAATTGAATAATCCTTTTAATACTAGGTTGGCTGCCCCTAATATACCACCCGTCCTGAAGAAGACCCATGTGCAAGGAATTTGACCAATCCTGCTTTCCAAGGGTCGAAACGTCGACATACACCCCTACCCTCCAACAGCCCCGCTCAACCCACTATTTCTGCATAAAATGGACATTGGGGCATGTTATTTGAAACTGTGACATTGATTAACCGTTTATTTTGTCTACTACTAAACATTGGAATTTTATTTCTACTATATGATCAATATCGCGCTTTTATTGTCACAAAACCCTCCCCCCACCTTACCTTCACTATATCACTTTCCCCTTTTCCCCCCCAGGGGCACCTATACCACTACAAATGTGTATGCTTTGTGAATGTGTAATATCGCTCCTTTCCTATAATGTGATTAAATCATTATAGAGGTATTTTCTTTGTTGTTTAGCATCATTCTAATAATTTATGTAATTACATGCTCTTCCTCTCACTGGGACCCCTTACTCTTAACGTTAGCTACCCAGGTCCCAGCGACTTTTTTTTTTTGGGTTAACCCTGTTCTTACTTAACATTAGATGGCCAACAGCACTGATTGTGTCACCCACTTAAGAAGACCTTAAACCATGTCTCAGGCCTGCCACTGCAGAGCCTGTCTGTGCAGTGTTATATGGCCATGTCGACCTGAAAAAATAAACTTTTTGCCAGGCCCACACTTTTTCTTTTTACACATATAAGTCACCCCTAAGGTAGATCCTGGACAACCCAGAGGGCAGGGTGCAATGTACTTAAAAGGCAGGACATGCACTTTTAAGTTTTACATCTCCCGTTTGTGAAAACTCTCAACGTTGTTTTTTTACTAGTGCAAGCCTCTCTCTCTTATATGATAACGTTGGGATTACTTTATTACATTTTATAAGTGTCATTTAAATTTGGAAAGAGATACAACCCTCAACTCTGGTGTCTCTGCCGTCCTAATTTAAAATCCTAATTTATATTGAAGTCGGATTTTAAATTACAATTGTAAAAATGCCACTTTTTGAAAGTTGGTATTTTCTTACTTTTGCCAATTAGTGCCTGCTGCCTGTCTCTGATCATATGTCTGGAATGGGTGACAATTGGGTTTTGTGTATTCCTCTAGACAGCCACCCACAAGGAAAGCTTAGGTGTGACTTGGTGGCCCATCCTGGCAGGATGGAAGGAAGGAGGTGTCTCCAGCCTCACTTACACCTGAATAGGTGGTGTCCTGTCCCCACATAAAGGGCTGCATAGCCCATGTAGTGAGTCTGGATTCTGGGCAGGAAGAGAGGACTTGTGTGCACTTCAAAGGCTGTCTTTGAAGTCTCCCACACTTTCAAGGCTCAACTGAGCATAAGTACTGACATCTGACACCACCCCTTCAGTACACTTTTAGACCTGTGAAGACTCTGCCAGGGAGAAGTGCTTCTGTGCTGCTAAAAAGTACTGCCACTCTGCTGAACTGTTGTTTGCTGAACTCCTGTCTTGCTGTAATGACCTGCTGCCCTCTCACCTGGGTGAGGGCACTTGACCTGCATCACTTGAACCCAAAGTGATCCCAATGGCTAGCTGCCTGACCTCCTGATATGAAATCTCAGGGACATAAAAGACTTCCAACCACCCTGCTTTTGCACCTAGAGTCTGCCATCTGTGAGCCTAGTCTGCCAAGTGGTGCCACCCCATTCCTGGACCCTGGAAAGTGGGCTTAAGTTGCTTCTCCAGTAGAACCAACGCATCCTCTGATGAGCGGTGCCTTCCTGAGCAGAACTGATGCATCTCCTTGCCTGAGCGGCCATCTTCGAGCAGAAGTGACGCATCGCCACTGTTGCGTTGATTGGACCCATCGCAAAAGACCTTCAGAACTGACATTGCGCAATGCTTTTCCCGGTGTAAGGCTCCTTGCATCTCTTGTTGACGTCAACCTCGGGGATGATGCCGAACTTCTGCATCGCAGTGCCACTGCTCATCGGAACCGAGTATCGCCTCTACTGCACCACGCATCCTCAAAACCGGCCTTCGCATCGCAAGCCCAGTGAACATGATTCTCACCTCCAATGTTTCAGGATCTCGCACCGCAGCCTCATTGCATTTTGGAACTTACACCTTGCCTCTGCTGTATTACATATCTGTGGTACAAAAGGGGGTGGTGATGGACGGAGCATCTGAATCAATCAAACACTCACACCCAGTCAAAAGATCTGGGTTTAATCCATCACCGTTCTTTAGCCCACTCTGCCACCCCAGTTCAGACATGGCTATATGCAAATCAGTCTGACCCTGTGCCTCATGGGAACAGTCCAGCCCGAACTGACTGGGGTGGCAGAGTGGGCTAAAGACCGGTGATGGATTAAACCCAGATCTTTTGACTGGGTGTGAGTGTTTGATTGATTCAAATGCTCCGTCCATCACCACCCCCTTTTGTACCGTATTACATATCTGTGATGCGATATGGATGCACGCACGCACTCCGCAATCAGGATAAGAGTTGAATAATTCTTTATTGTTTGATTATTTTAAATCTTACAATATTTCCAATACAAAAACACATTCAATAAATACAATAGAGTAAAAGCAATTATATCATAAAAAAATTTCTTTAAAAAAAAAAAATATTTATAAAAACATTTTTCTAATTTATTCTCCCAGTTTTATAGATGCTATCTTTAGGAACTTTACAAAGGCAGCGTTCATGACTATATCATTCGAATGTAGACAGACTTTCAATGCCTGTCTACATGTCCTTGTTCCACGCATATTAAAGTGAAGTTTAAGTATAGCGCATCTTTCGTTGCGGAGTCCGGGACAGATACATAAGAGGTGGACAATATTCTCTTCTCCACCTTTACAAAGTCTACACAATGTGCTGCTGTTGGTTTTTTTCCACGGCGGGGCATGACTAAGGCCTGGTAGAATCCCAAATCTTGCTCTCACCAGACATTGTTTACTTTTTTCAGACCAAGGTATTTCCAGATATTCCTGTACTTTCTTTTTTTCATATCCATTTATTACGGACCACGAGTGTTTTCTTTTTGCCAGCAAATCTTTGTCCTTTACAAGTGATAGGTGGTTTGTTGTTCGATTTACTATTTTTTTAAAGGATCCATTACTTATCGTATTGTTCCAGATGGGCGTTAGTGCAAACTCTTCTAATGCATCATTGAGGTATTTCCATGCAGCTGATCTTGTGTTCTTATTTATTTCTTGCCAAAGTAACTGAGATATATGGTTATCGTGGTCATTTTTAATCCTATACCATGTTTTAATAAATTGGCCTTTTCTTGCAAAGGCTTGATTGTTTAACCCGAACTCCAGTCTAATTTGAGCTGGTGAAGCATTATTTGGGAGATAGAAGAGAGTTTTATATGTTTTGGAAAGGACCTTGTTTATCATTTCTGCATCCGTCCCCATTAATGCCTCACTGCCATATGTTATTGTTGGGAGCAATTTAGCCCCTATAATTTTCAAAAGTGGACGATAGGTCAGATTTCCAAGTGATCTCTGTGCTATTTTAAATGCTGCAATTAATGAGTTAGCTTTCCTTTGTATGTCCAGTTTTTGTAGTTTATAGTTTCCCTTTTGGTCAAATAGTACACCCAAGTACTTGTACACTTCTATTTGTTCTAGTTGGGTATTTTCCATGTACCATTTATTATTTTGTCTCAGTTTAGTGTTCCTAGTGACAACCATGATTTTTGTTTTGGTTTCGTTTATTACCATTCCATTTTCCTGGGCATACAGAACTGTTCTGTTAATTAAGCGCCGAAGTCCGATTTTAGTATGGCTTAGAAGGATGGCGTCATCTGCATACATTAGGTTAGATATCAGTTTATCCCCTAACTTCGGCGGATGTGCATTAAGTTTGTCAAGGTTCCCTGATAGATCTCCTAAGAATAGATTAAAAAGGAGGGGGGCCAACACACATCCCTGCTTTAGCCCTTCTGTTGCTGGAATTTCCTTTGTTAGTGATCGACCATCCCCCATCCTTACTCTTACCCAGGTTTTACTGTGTAACAGTTGAATCATTTTTAATAGTTCAAATGGAATGCCTTTTTCAGTAAGTTTTCTCCACAATAGATTCCTTTGCACGCAGTCAAAAGCAGATTTGAAATCTACAAAGCACAGATACAAGGGTTGCTTTACCCTGAGTGATTTTTCAATTATTAGTGATAATGCCATAATGTTTGTCATTGTTCCAAGCCCCTTAATAAAACCAGTTTGATTTAATGGCAAAATCTTGTTTTCTGTTACCCATTCATTTAATTTAATTAACAGAACTCCTGCAAACAGCTTGGCATCTGTATCTTGTAGTGTGATGAGTCTGTAGTTCTCTGCAAGTGCCCAATTGCCTTTCTTAAATATGGGGGAAATTAGAGATCCTCGCCAGGACTCAGGGATGTTGCCTGTCTCTATAACTTCTTTGAATACTTTTTCCAAATTGCTCGACCAAAAGTCCGGGCTTTCTTTATAAAGTGCAAATGGTATCCCATTGGGGCCTGGTGCCCCATCTTTCTGCTTTCTTATTAGTTTTACTAATTGATCTTTTGAGATTATAAGTTGTTCTTGGATCTCATCACTTATTGTAGAGCTCACTTGTATGTTTGCAATGATTTTTGTCACTCCCTTAGTGTTTAGATGCTTTTCAAGAAAAGTAACCCATTCTTGCTCACTTAAAGTTGATGAAACTACCAATTTGTTCGGCCGTACTAATTTGTTTATAATTTTCCAAAATTCTCTTGCGTTTGCTTGTTTGCTTGCATGAAATAATTTAGACCACATTTCCTGATTAGCTTGGTGTTTCTCATTCCATATTAGTTTCTTCAAGGATTGATTTAATGTTTTTAGTTTATTCAAGCTTTCATCATTAGTCACTGTGGTTTTTATTTGTCTTCTTATTCTGTTTCGGTCCCTTTTTAGGTCTCGGGCTTCGAGACCTATTGTCATGGAGTTCAGTCTCAACGGAGCCAGAGCGGTGCACGAGCGCCGATTGCATCTCGTGGATGCGCACGCCGAGCCTCCTGGAGCCGTGCACATCTCTTGCTCCACATTCACACTCACGGAAGCACACACTCACGCACGCACACACACACACACACACACACACACCCTCCCTCTCTGCCCACTCCCTCTCTGCCGCCCCCCCTCGACCCCCACTCACCTGGCTCTTTCCCTCGCAGCGGGTCAGTCATGGCAGCAGGCAGACTCGGTGTCTTCTCCAGGGATCTTGAGCTGATGTGCACGCCCACGCTGCTTCTCGTGCGCGCCCGCCACGCTGTTTCGCGCCTGTTGATCCTCAGCTTGTTGCTTACAGCCAGTGGGTTGAACTTGAATGTACTCGACAAAATATCCTTATATAACTAAAAAGTGAGCATCATCTTCATCTCACGTTTGTAAAGGTAACCATGAACACCAATTGTGTTAAAATATATTGAATACGATAGATCACCTTCCACTCGCCCATACATATACTTTAAATTCCTTATTCATATTATTAGAACAAAGCAACGCAGAAGATAATTTTTGGTTGTCTGTGGGTGGGGAGATGGGGTTAGCACTCTCTGCCCTCTTTTCCTATCATTGACTCTTTGGCGCCTATAGGAAAAACCCAAGCTGCTTATACTTAAGAGGAATTCTGCATAAGGATTATTATAGTGTGAGTGCAGAGTGCGCACAGTTCAGAGTGCGCAGAGTGCAGAGTGTGAAGTAGTGAGTGCAGAGTGAGTGAGCAGAGTGTGAGTGCAGAGTGTGAAGTAGTGAGTGCAGAGTGAGTGTGCAGAGTGTGAATGCAGCGTGCAGAGTAGTGAGTGCAGAGTAGTGAGTGCAGAGTGTGAGTAGTGAGTGCAGAGTGTGAGTAGTGAGTGCAGAGTGTGAGTAGTGAGTGCAGAGTGTGAGTGCAGAGTAGTGCGTACAGAGTGCAGAGTAGTGAGTACAGAGTGCAGAGTAGTGAGTGCAGAGTGCAGAGTGCAGAGTAGTGAGTGCAGAGTAGTGAGTGCAGAGTAGTGAGTGCAGAGTAGTGAGTGCAGAGTAGTGAGTGCAGAGTAGTGAGTGCAGAGTAGTGAGTAGTGAGTAGGGAGTAGTGAGTGCAGAGTGCAGAGTAGTGAGTGCAGAGTAGTGAGTGCAGAGTAGTGAGTGCAGAGTAGTGAGTGCAGAGTAGTGAGTAGTGAGTTCAGAGTAGTGAGTGCAGTGTAGTGAGTGCAGTGTAGTGAGTAGTGAGTGCAGAGTAGTGAGTAGTGAGTGCAGAGTAGTGAGTAGTGAGTGCAGAGTAGTGAGTAGTGAGTGCAGAGTAGTGAGTAGTGAGTGCAGAGTAGTGAGTGCAGATTGCAGAGTAGTGAGTGCAGATTGCAGAGTAGTGAGTGCAGATTGCAGAGTAGTGAGTGCAGAGTAGAGTAGTGAGTGCAGAGTAGTGAGTAGTGAGTGCAGAGTAGTGAGTAGTGAGTGCAGAGTAGTGAGTGCAGAGTAGTGAGTGCAGAGTAGTGAGTGCAGAGTAGTGAATAGTGAGTGCAGAGTAGTGAGTGCAGAGTAGAGTAGTGAGTGCAGAGTAGAGTAGTGAGTGCAGAGTAGTGAGTGCAGAGTAGTGAGTGCAGAGTAGTGAGTGCAGAGTAGTGAGTGCAGAGTAGTGAGTAGTGAGTGCAGAGTAGTGAGTAGTGAGTGCAGAGTAGTGAGTGCAGAGTAGAGTAGTGAGTGCAGAGTAGTGAGTGCAGAGTAGTGAGTAGTGAGTGCAGAGTAGTGAGTGCAGAGTAGTGAGTAGTGAGTGCAGAGTAGTGAGTGCAGAGTAGTGAGTAGTGAGTGCAGAGTAGTGAGTGCAGAGTAGTAAGTGCAGAGTAGTGAGTAGTGAGTGCAGAGTAGTGAGTGCAGAGTAGTGAGTGCAGAGTAGTGAGTGCAGAGTAGTGAGAAGTGAGTGCAGAGTAGTGAGTGCAGAGTAGTGAGTGCAGAGTAGTGAGTGCCGAGTAGTGAGTGCCGAGTAGTGAGTGCAGAGTAGTGAGTGCAGAGTAGTGAGTGCAGAGTAGTGAGTAGTGAGTGCAGAGTAGTGAGTAGTGAGTGCAGAGTAGTGAGTAGTGAGTGCAGAGTAGTGAGTGCAGAGTAGAGTAGTGAGTGCAGAGTAGTGAGTGCAGAGTAGTGAGTGCAGAGTAGTGAGTGCAGAGTAGTGAGTTCAGAGTAGTGAGTGCAGAGTAGTGAGTGCAGAGTAGTGAATAGTGAGTGCAGAGTAGTGAGTGCAGAGTAGAGTAGTGAGTGCAGAGTAGAGTAGTGAGTGCAGAGTAGTGAGTGCAGAGTAGTGAGTGCAGAGTAGTGAGTGCAGAGTAGTGAGTGCAGAGTAGTGAGAAGTGAGTGCAGAGTAGTGAGTGCAGAGTAGTGAGTGCAGAGTAGTGAGTGCCGAGTAGTGAGTGCCGAGTAGTGAGTGCAGAGTAGTGAGTGCAGAGTAGTGAGTGCAGAGTAGTGAGTAGTGAGTGCAGAGTAGTGAGTAGTGAGTGCAGAGTAGTGAGTAGTGAGTGCAGAGTAGTGAGTAGTGAGTGCAGAGTAGTGAGTGCAGAGTAGAGTAGTGAGTGAAGAGTAGTGAGTGCAGAATAGTGAGTAGTGAGTGCAGAGTAGTGAGTGCAGAGTAGTGAGTAGTGAGTGCAGAGTAGTGAGTGCAGAGTAGTGAGTAGTGAGTGCAGAGTAGTGAGTAGTGAGTGCAGAGTAGTGAGTGCAGAGTAGTGAGTGCAGAGTAGTGAGTGCAGAGTAGTGAGTGCAGAGTAGTGAGTAGTGAGTGCAGAGTAGTGAGTAGTGAGTGCAGAGTAGTGAGTAGTGAGTGCAGAGTAGTGAGTGCAGAGTAGAGTAGTGAGTGCAGAGTAGTGAGTGCAGAGTAGTGAGTGCAGAGTAGTGAGTGCAGAGTAGAGTAGTGAGTGCAGAGTAGTGAGTGCAGAGTAGTGAGTGCAGAGTAGTGAGTGCAGAGTAGTGAGTTCAGAGTAGTGAGTGCAGAGTAGTGAGTAGTGAGTGCAGAGTAGTGAGTAGTGAGTGCAGAGTAGTGAGTAGTGAGTGCAGAGTAGTGAGTGCAGAGTAGTGAGTAGTGAGTGCAGAGTAGTGAGTGCAGAGTAGTGAGTGCATAGTGAGTAGTGAGTGCAGAGTAGTGAGAAGTGAGTGCAGAGTAGTGAGTAGTGAGTGCAGAGTAGTGAGTAGTGAGTGCAGAGTAGTGAGTGCAGAGTAGTGAGTAGTGAGTGCAGAGTAGTGAGTGCAGAGTAGTGAGTGCATAGTGAGTAGTGAGTGCAGAGTAGTGAGTGCATAGTGAGTAGTGAGTGCAGAGTAGTGAGAAGTGAGTGCAGAGTAGTGAGTGCAGAGTAGTGAGTAGTGAGTGCAGAGTAGTGAGTGCAGAGTAGTGAGTAGTGAGTGCAGAGTAGTGAGTGCAGAGTAGTGAGTGCAGAGTAGTGAGTGCAGAGTAGTGAGTGCAGAGTAGTGAGTAGTGAGTGCAGAGTAGTGAGTAGTGAGTGCAGAGTAGTGAGTGCAGAGTAGTGAGTGCAGAGTAGTGAGTGCAGAGTAGTGAGTGCAGAGTAGTGAGTAGTGAGTGCAGAGTAGTGAGTAGTGAGGCAGAGTAGTGAGTAGTGAGTGCAGAGTAGTGAGTAGTGAGTGCAGAGTAGTGAGTGCAGAGTAGTGAGTGCAGAGTAGTGAGTGCAGAGTAGTGAGTGCAGAGTAGTGAGTGCAGAGTAGAGTAGTGAGTGCAGAGTAGAGTAGTGAGTGCAGAGTAGTGAATAGTGAGTGCAGAGTAGTGAGTTCAAAGTAGTGAGTTCAGAGTAGTGAGTAGTGAGTTCAGAGTAGTGAATAGTGAGTGCAGAGTAGTGAGTGCAGAGTAGTGAGTGCAGAGTAGTGAGTGCAGAGTAGTGAGTGCAGAGTAGTGAGTTCAGAGTAGTGAGTGCAGAGTAGTGAGTAGTAAGTGCAGAGTAGAGTAGTGAGTGCAGAGTAGAGTAGTGAGTGCAGAGTAGTGAGTGCAGAGTAGTGAGTGCAGAGTAGAGTAGTGAGTGCAGAGTAGTGAGTGCAGAGTAGTGAGTAGTGAGTGCAGAGTAGTGAGTGCAGAGTAGTGAGTAGTGAGTTCAGAGTAGTGAGTGCAGAGTAGTGAGTAGTGAGTGCAGAGTAGTGAGAAGTGAGTGCAGAGTAGTGAGTAGTGAGTGCAGAGTAGTGAGTAGTGAGTGCAGAGTAGTGAGTGCAGAGTAGTGAGTAGTGAGTGCAGAGTAGTGAGTGCAGAGTAGTGAGTGCATAGTGAGTAGTGAGTGCAGAGTAGTGAGTAGTGAGTGCAGAGTAGTGAGTGCAGAGTAGTGAGTAGTGAGTGCAGAGTAGAGTAGTGAGTGCAGAGTAGAGTAGTGAGTGCAGAGTAGAGTAGTGAGTGCAGAGTAGTGAGTGCAGAGTAGAGTAGTGAGTGCAGAGTAGTGAGTGCAGAGTAGTGAATAGTGAGTGCAGAGTAGTGAGTTCAAAGTAGTGAGTTCAGAGTAGTGAGTAGTGAGTTCAGAGTAGTGAATAGTGAGTGCAGAGTAGTGAGTGCAGAGTAGTGAGTGCAGAGTAGTGAGTGCAGAGTAGTGAGTGCAGAGTAGTGAGTAGTGAGTGCAGAGTACAGTAGTGAGTGCAGAGTAGAGTAGTGAGTGCAGAGTAGTGAGTGCAGAGTAGTGAGTAGTGAGTGCAGAGTAGTGAGTGCAGAGTAGTGAGTAGTGAGTGCAGAGTAGTGAGTGCAGAGTAGTGAGTGCAGAGCAGTGAGTAGTGAGTGCAGAGCAGTGAGTAGTGAGTAGTGAGTGCAGAGCAGTGAGTAGTGAGTAGTGAGTGCACAGTAGTGAGTGCAGAGTAGTGAGTGCAGAGTAGTGAGTAGTGAGTGCAGAGTAGTGAGTGCAGAGTAGTGAGTGCAGAGTAGTGAGTGCAGAGTAGTGAGTGCAGAGTAGTGAGTGCCGAGTAGTGAGTGCAGAGTAGTGAGTGCAGAGTAGTGAGTTCAGAGTAGTGAGTGCACAGTAGTGAGTGCACAGTAGTGAGTGCAGAGTAGTGAGTGCAGAGTAGTGAGTGCAGAGTAGTGAGTGCAGAGTAGTGAGTAGTGAGTGCAGAGTAGTGAGTAGTGAGTGCAGAGTAGAGTAGTGAGTGCAGAGTAGAGTAGTGAGTGCAGAGTAGTGAGTAGTGAGTGCAGAGTAGAGTAGTGAGTGCAGAGTAGAGTAGTGAGTGCAGAGTAGTGAGTGCAGAGTAGTGAGTGCAGAGTAGTGAGTAGTGAGTGCAGAGTAGTGAGTGCAGAGTAGTGAGTAGTGAGTGCAGAGTAGTGAGTAGTGAGTGCAGAGTAGTGAGTAGTGAGTGCAGAGTAGTGAGTGCAGAGTAGTGAGTGCAGAGTAGTGAGTGCAGAGTAGAGTAGTGAGTGCAGAGTAGAGTAGTGAGTGCAGAGTAGTGAGTGCAGAGTAGTGAGTGCAGAGTAGTGAGTGCAGAGTAGAGTAGTGAGTGCAGAGTAGTGAATAGTGAGTGCAGAGTAGTGAGTTCAAAGTAGTGAGTGCAGAGTAGTGAGTGCAAAGTAGTGAGTGCAAAGTAGTGAGTAGTGAGTGCAGAGTAGTGAGTAGTGAGTGCAGAGTAGTGAGTAGTGAGTGCAGAGTAGTGAGTAGTGAGTGCAGAGTAGTGAGTGCAGAGTAGTGAGTGCAGAGTAGTGAGTGCAGAGTAGTGAATAGTGAGTGCAGAGTAGTGAGTGCAGAGTAGAGTAGTGAGTGCAGAGTAGAGTAGTGAGTGCAGAGTAGTGAGTGCAGAGTAGTGAGTGCAGAGTAGTGAGTGCAGAGTAGTGAGTAGTGAGTGCAGAGTAGTGAGTAGTGAGTGCAGAGTAGTGAGTAGTGAGTGCAGAGTAGTGAGTGCAGAGTAGAGTAGTGAGTGCAGAGTAGTGAGTGCAGAGTAGTGAGTAGTGAGTGCAGAGTAGTGAGTGCAGAGTAGTGAGTAGTGAGTGCAGAGTAGTGAGTGCAGAGTAGTGAGTAGTGAGTGCAGAGTAGTGAGTGCAGAGTAGTAAGTGCAGAGTAGTGAGTAGTGAGTGCAGAGTAGTGAGTGCAGAGTAGTGAGTGCAGAGTAGTGAGTGCAGAGTAGTGAGAAGTGAGTGCAGAGTAGTGAGTGCAGAGTAGTGAGTGCAGAGTAGTGAGTGCCGAGTAGTGAGTGCCGAGTAGTGAGTGCAGAGTAGTGAGTGCAGAGTAGTGAGTGCAGAGTAGTGAGTAGTGAGTGCAGAGTAGTGAGTAGTGAGTGCAGAGTAGTGAGTAGTGAGTGCAGAGTAGTGAGTGCAGAGTAGAGTAGTGAGTGCAGAGTAGTGAGTGCAGAGTAGTGAGTGCAGAGTAGTGAGTGCAGAGTAGTGAGTTCAGAGTAGTGAGTGCAGAGTAGTGAGTGCAGAGTAGTGAATAGTGAGTGCAGAGTAGTGAGTGCAGAGTAGAGTAGTGAGTGCAGAGTAGAGTAGTGAGTGCAGAGTAGTGAGTGCAGAGTAGTGAGTGCAGAGTAGTGAGTGCAGAGTAGTGAGTGCAGAGTAGTGAGAAGTGAGTGCAGAGTAGTGAGTGCAGAGTAGTGAGTGCAGAGTAGTGAGTGCAGAGTAGTGAGTGCCGAGTAGTGAGTGCCGAGTAGTGAGTGCAGAGTAGTGAGTGCAGAGTAGTGAGTGCAGAGTAGTGAGTAGTGAGTGCAGAGTAGTGAGTAGTGAGTGCAGAGTAGTGAGTAGTGAGTGCAGAGTAGTGAGTAGTGAGTGCAGAGTAGTGAGTGCAGAGTAGAGTAGTGAGTGAAGAGTAGTGAGTGCAGAATAGTGAGTAGTGAGTGCAGAGTAGTGAGTGCAGAGTAGTGAGTAGTGAGTGCAGAGTAGTGAGTGCAGAGTAGTGAGTAGTGAGTGCAGAGTAGTGAGTAGTGAGTGCAGAGTAGTGAGTGCAGAGTAGTGAGTGCAGAGTAGTGAGTGCAGAGTAGTGAGTGCAGAGTAGTGAGTGCAGAGTAGTGAGAAGTGAGTGCAGAGTAGTGAGTGCAGAGTAGTGAGTAGTGAGTGCAGAGTAGTGAGTAGTGAGTGCAGAGTAGTGAGTAGTGAGTGCAGAGTAGTGAGTGCAGAGTAGTGAGTAGTGAGTGCAGAGTAGTGAGTGCAGAGTAGTGAGTGCATAGTGAGTAGTGAGTGCAGAGTAGTGAGAAGTGAGTGCAGAGTAGTGAGTAGTGAGTGCAGAGTAGTGAGTAGTGAGTGCAGAGTAGTGAGTGCAGAGTAGTGAGTAGTGAGTGCAGAGTAGTGAGTGCAGAGTAGTGAGTGCATAGTGAGTAGTGAGTGCAGAGTAGTGAGTGCATAGTGAGTAGTGAGTGCAGAGTAGTGAGAAGTGAGTGCAGAGTAGTGAGTGCAGAGTAGTGAGTAGTGAGTGCAGAGTAGTGAGTGCAGAGTAGTGAGTAGTGAGTGCAGAGTAGTGAGTGCAGAGTAGTGAGTGCAGAGTAGTGAGTGCAGAGTAGTGAGTGCAGAGTAGTGAGTAGTGAGTGCAGAGTAGTGAGTAGTGAGTGCAGAGTAGTGAGTGCAGAGTAGTGAGTGCAGAGTAGTGAGTGCAGAGTAGTGAGTGCAGAGTAGTGAGTGCAGAGTAGTGAGTAGTGAGTGCAGAGTAGTGAGTAGTGAGGCAGAGTAGTGAGTAGTGAGTGCAGAGTAGTGAGTAGTGAGTGCAGAGTAGTGAGTGCAGAGTAGTGAGTGCAGAGTAGTGAGTGCAGAGTAGTGAGTGCAGAGTAGTGAGTGCAGAGTAGAGTAGTGAGTGCAGAGTAGAGTAGTGAGTGCAGAGTAGTGAATAGTGAGTGCAGAGTAGTGAGTTCAAAGTAGTGAGTTCAGAGTAGTGAGTAGTGAGTTCAGAGTAGTGAATAGTGAGTGCAGAGTAGTGAGTGCAGAGTAGTGAGTGCAGAGTAGTGAGTGCAGAGTAGTGAGTGCAGAGTAGTGAGTTCAGAGTAGTGAGTGCAGAGTAGTGAGTAGTAAGTGCAGAGTAGAGTAGTGAGTGCAGAGTAGAGTAGTGAGTGCAGAGTAGTGAGTGCAGAGTAGTGAGTGCAGAGTAGAGTAGTGAGTGCAGAGTAGTGAGTGCAGAGTAGTGAGTAGTGAGTGCAGAGTAGTGAGTGCAGAGTAGTGAGTAGTGAGTTCAGAGTAGTGAGTGCAGAGTAGTGAGTAGTGAGTGCAGAGTAGTGAGAAGTGAGTGCAGAGTAGTGAGTAGTGAGTGCAGAGTAGTGAGTAGTGAGTGCAGAGTAGTGAGTGCAGAGTAGTGAGTAGTGAGTGCAGAGTAGTGAGTGCAGAGTAGTGAGTGCATAGTGAGTAGTGAGTGCAGAGTAGTGAGTAGTGAGTGCAGAGTAGTGAGTGCAGAGTAGTGAGTAGTGAGTGCAGAGTAGAGTAGTGAGTGCAGAGTAGAGTAGTGAGTGCAGAGTAGTGAGTGCAGAGTAGAGTAGTGAGTGCAGAGTAGTGAGTGCAGAGTAGTGAATAGTGAGTGCAGAGTAGTGAGTTCAAAGTAGTGAGTTCAGAGTAGTGAGTAGTGAGTTCAGAGTAGTGAATAGTGAGTGCAGAGTAGTGAGTGCAGAGTAGTGAGTGCAGAGTAGTGAGTGCAGAGTAGTGAGTGCAGAGTAGTGAGTAGTGAGTGCAGAGTAGAGTAGTGAGTGCAGAGTAGAGTAGTGAGTGCAGAGTAGTGAGTGCAGAGTAGTGAGTAGTGAGTGCAGAGTAGTGAGTGCAGAGTAGTGAGTAGTGAGTGCAGAGTAGTGAGTGCAGAGTAGTGAGTGCAGAGCAGTGAGTAGTGAGTGCAGAACAGTGAGTAGTGAGTAGTGAGTGCAGAGCAGTGAGTAGTGAGTAGTGAGTGCACAGTAGTGAGTGCAGAGTAGTGAGTGCAGAGTAGTGAGTAGTGAGTGCAGAGTAGTGAGTGCAGAGTAGTGAGTGCAGAGTAGTGAGTGCAGAGTAGTGAGTGCAGAGTAGTGAGTGCAGAGTAGTGAGTGCAGAGTAGTGAGTGCAGAGTAGTGAGTTCAGAGTAGTGAGTGCACAGTAGTGAGTGCACAGTAGTGAGTGCAGAGTAGTGAGTGCAGAGTAGTGAGTGCAGAGTAGTGAGTGCAGAGTAGTGAGTAGTGAGTGCAGAGTAGTGAGTAGTGAGTGCAGAGTAGAGTAGTGAGTGCAGAGTAGAGTAGTGAGTGCAGAGTAGTGAGTAGTGAGTGCAGAGTAGAGTAGTGAGTGCAGAGTAGAGTAGTGAGTGCAGAGTAGTGAGTGCAGAGTAGTGAGTGCAGAGTAGTGAGTAGTGAGTGCAGAGTAGTGAGTGCAGAGTAGTGAGTAGTGAGTGCAGAGTAGTGAGTAGTGAGTGCAGAGTAGTGAGTAGTGAGTGCAGAGTAGTGAGTGCAGAGTAGTGAGTGCAGAGTAGTGAGTGCAGAGTAGAGTAGTGAGTGCAGAGTAGAGTAGTGAGTGCAGAGTAGTGAGTGCAGAGTAGTGAGTGCAGAGTAGTGAGTGCAGAGTAGAGTAGTGAGTGCAGAGTAGTGAATAGTGAGTGCAGAGTAGTGAGTTCAAAGTAGTGAGTGCAGAGTAGTGAGTGCAAAGTAGTGAGTGCAAAGTAGTGAGTAGTGAGTGCAGAGTAGTGAGTAGTGAGTGCAGAGTAGTGAGTAGTGAGTGCAAAGGTGTGAGTAGTGAGTGCAGAGTAGTGAGTGCAGAGTAGTGAGTGCAGAGTAGTGAGTGCAGAGTAGTGAGTGCAGAGTAGTGAGTAGTGAGTGCAGATTAGTGAGTGCAGAGTAGTGAGTGCAGAGTAGTGAGTAGTGAGTGCAGAGTAGTGAGTAGTGAGTGCAGAGTAGTGAGTAGTGAGTGCAGAGTAGTGAGTAGTGAGTGCAGAGTGGTGAGTAGTGAGTGCAGATTGCAGAGTAGTGAGTGCAGATTGCAGAGTAGTGAGTGCAGAGTAGTGAGTGCAGAGTAGTGAGTGCAGAGTAGTGAGTGCAGAGTAGTGAGTGCAGAGTAGTGAGTAGTGAGTGCGGAATGCAGAGTAGTGAGTAGTGAGTGCAGAATGCAGAGTAGTGAGTAGTGAGTGCGGAATGCAGAGTAGTGAGTAGTGAGTGCGGAATGCAGAGTAGTGAGTGCAGAGTGAGTGTGCAGAGCAGTGAGTGCAGGTGCAGAGTGGTGTGTGCTGTTGAGTGCAGAGTGGTGTGTGCTGTTGAGTGCAGAGTGGTGTGTGCTGTTGTGTGCAGAGTGGTGTGTGCTGTTGAGTGCAGAGTGGTGTGTGCTGTTGAGTGCAGAGTGCTGTGTATTGGCAATGTAAATGACAATGCCATCTATTTATGATTTAAAGAAAAAAAAGAAATGTCATGAGCAATGCCAATAGCTCCACCTTTAATGATGCCGAGACCATTGCATTGTAAATGCTTGTTAATTTTGCTATTTTGTACGGAAGATTCATAGATGAGTCCTTTCCTTCTTTTTTCCATTTTCCATTCCTTTTGTCAGGGTTAACCTGAGTTTGTGGTTTCACTATTTTCTTAGTAAATTCCACCCACTGTTCAACTGCAGTTTCTGTCGTTTTTTCGGTAAAGCAGCTCTTTATAATGTTCTCAACTTTCTCATTCATACTATCCTTATTCAGATTAGTCCAAATTAGTTTTTTATAATTTATTGTTCCAGTATACCCCGGCACTGTGTGGTACGGTTAGTTAATATTGTGTCTAATGTTGGTAGTTATTATCTGCTGGCAGTGGTCACCATCTCCAACCTTGATTATTCTATAAGATTTTATGTTTTGAAATATGTTGAGTGAAACCATTGTGTAATCGATCCTAGTGCTTGCATTATGTGCGATATACGTATATGCAGGAGGAGTATCCTCTTTAAATCGGCCAATTAGTACTCGCAGCCCTAATGCTTCTATGTCTTTAATGAATGCTATACCAATTTGGTTTCGTGCCTTATTGATCGACACTCCTTGATATTCCTGCTGCGGAATTGACCATTGAAGGTCTTGTGATTGTGAGACGTCATCCCTTATAAACAGTATTAGTAAATTAAGGTTAAAATTCCCAGTCATCACATAATCCACTAATGGGTTTTCTAGGATTTGTTCCAATAGTATGGAGTTGAGGGTAGCACATATGGTTGTTCTACTTGCTTTTGTTGGATGGATATATACATTGATCATAATTAATGACCTATCCTTTTGGTCTGTACCTTTATATTTCAGTCTGACTATAAGTATGTTTTTTCTATGTGTTGCAAGTTGCTCATGTTTAGCTTGTATGCTACTGGAAATAAAAGTTGCTAACCCCCCACTCGGGCGTCCATAGCTATGAGTTTTACTTGCGATTTCATAGTATCCTGCATAACCCTCCAATATAAATGGGTGTGCTTCCCAGGTTTCCTTGAGGAATAGGATATGACAGGGTAAAGGAATAGACCTTATTTTTGTATTGGAGAGCTTTGTCCCTACTCCGTTTATGTTCCATGAACACATTCTCAGTTCAGTTATTTTTCTCTGGGGGATTGAGATATTATTCCTTCATTGTTCTTTATTACTATGCAGAGCCTGTGCAATCCATTTTTCATTTATTCGTGAGGTTGTTTCTATTGTTGAAGGTGGTGGTGTCACTCTGGATGTGCTAATGGATCTCCCCCGGGCATTCCTTAACACTGTTCCTTTTTGTTTGGTATTTTTTTCTGTTTGAACCAGATTTGTCTCATTAATAAGTGGAGTAGGATAGGCTTTTGGCTCCAGTTTTGTGATAAATATTCCCCAGGCCTTAAATGTTGAACACTCTTTTAGTATTTGCTCTGCTATTGACATAGATTTTAATGTGACCAGTGTTAGTTCTTGGGTACTATTCTTGTCGGCAATGAATTCAATAGAATTAATATCTTCATTCTTGTTGTTGTCTAAAGCTGGAATTGATTTAAATAATCTAAGGATGTTCCCTCTATTCAGTGTGTCATATCTACCTCTGGATTCGTATTCAGGTTTAAATATGAGCTGTATTTTCTCTTCTGATAATTGGTTTTCTTTGTGCGAGGCTGCGATTATGTGATGTGGTCTATATCTAATTAATTTTTCTCCTTCCCGTTTTTCAATTACCAGATGATCCCAGTATGGTAATTTGATTTTAGGCTCTACTGTTCTTTTTGTATTCAAACTTCCTTCATCATTCTTATTTAATTTAAAGCCTGTTTCTGTGTTCACATTCTGGTACTGGTATTGTTACTCACTTGGTTTTATAGTTATTTTTAATGGCATACTGTCACTCGATCCATTCATATGTTCATATTTTAAATTGTCCTCCTGGATTTCGTATTCTTTCTTTATTTTCTCTGTAATCATTAGTGAATTGGTTGTAGCCATTTGGTTATTTTTCATCATTTCTTGTCCGTTTATGGCCTCTTTATTAGTCGCTTGTTCCAGTAGTGGTTTTTGTACAAATATTGGAAATACTTTTTTAGGCTCTTTTTTAGTTATAGGAGAAGTTTTTTCTTAAGTTGTTTTTTCTCGTTGCAATCCATTATTTTTTGTTGTAACATCAGTTTTTGTTGACTCCTCATACTTGTAATAGTTAGGCTTTTGATTTTTCCTTGCTTTGCGAAGTTTTTTCCTTTGTCGTTTTGACATAATATAACCGTTTGGGTCCTGTTCTTTACAATCGTAATTGGAAAGGGGCGACCAATCGGTCCCCCCGCACGTATGGCAGAGTACCACGATCCCCCCGGGAAGCCATCTTGGGCGGGAGGCGAGTCTCGGCTGGTATGCCCGAAGCGGCGTAGCCGGGGCGCGCCTTTTCCCGCCCTAGAGTGGGTTGGCCTAGACACTGACGCGGCTGGCCACGCCCTCTGGGCAGGCAGGGGCGGGTTTACGCCTGCCCTGAAGACGGATAAAAGGAGGATCAAGACCAGAAAGCAGCCTCTTGTTCCTGTGCTCTGAAGCTGCACCTCCTCGCTGCACGTGAGCTCGAGACGATACGAAGAGCCAATTTTGAGCGTTGTAATCCTCTTGTTTGTTTTCTAGATATTCTGCTGGAGAATGCCGAAGAAGGCGGGAAAGCGAATGACTACCGAACAGATGCTGCGTGTTCTCATGAAAGAGATGACCGACCTAAAGAGGCGGATGGATAAAAGCGAGGAAGGGGGGCCGAAACGTCCTTTGGAGGGAACAGCCCCGGGGGGAAAAGGCAAGAGGCCTCGGAGAGGAGCAACTGGGGGAGGTATTCCGGATCCCAGTGTCCCGCTCGAAGCACCCACTCCCGTGCCGGAGGAGGGGAACCCGATTCCCGTTGTGGTCACCCCTGTGACCGGGGAAGATTTGCCGCCCGAGTTGGCAGCACAATTAGCAGCGTGGTTGGGTAAAGGTAACGAGGGCGCCACGGCTGTCGACGCACAGGTGTTGATGAAACAACTGCGTGAGACACGAGAAGCAGCAAGGGTATCCACGCCGGCTGCGGCCGTAGAGAAGCCACAGGGGACGGTCTTAGTCGCAGAGACAGCGTCCGGTTCAGGTAAGCGGCCATTGCCGATTGCGAGGGAAGAGTCTGCACCCTCTCGTAGGGAAAAGTTGGGTCAGCATGTCCCTTTAGCTATTAAAGAAAAGATATGGGCAGGTGAATATGTAAACATCTTCTCGTTGCTTACTGATCATTATGAGATGGAGCATGTTAAAAGTCAGAAGGACCTAATGCATCCGAGTGTTTGGCGCGCAAAGATGGCCGCCTTTAAGGTAAATGAAAACATTGGCAATTGGGGCAAGGCGTGGGGGGTTTTCACATCGATCTTGGGAGAACGAAGGCCCGAATTGCTATCAGAATTGCCGATTTATCAGTCACGAATCATGGGGTACTCGATATCACACGAGGGTAATCATTGGTTCTGCTATGATAATCTTTTCAGAAAAGCTAAAGAACATGATAAGAATTTAACTTGGGATTGTTATGATTCTGTGTCCTGGTCCAAAATGAAGGATACTGGTATGCTGAAACTGCCATTGGTGGGGAGTAACGTGGGCGAATCCTCCCGTCAGTATGCGGGGACGCCCTTTCGATCAGGTACGAGTACCGACAATCACTCGAGGCCTATCGGTAATGCAGGTAAAAAGGGGGTTTGTTGGAACTTTAACAGGGGTAAATGTACTAGGCCCCAGGGGTTGTGCAAATTTAGACACGAATGTAGTGGGTGTGGGCAATCATCCCATCCTGAGTCCACGTGCAGAGCCAAAACGGGTGATAACGGGGGTAGAGGAGGTGCCAAACAGGTCTAACATAGTCCGAGGGGCGCCTTTACCTACCCCGATTGATACCTTGGCAATGATTCCCTGGCTCAGTGAATACCCGGATCGTGCTTCCGCTGGGGTGGTGCGGAACGGTTTTTCATATGGTTTCCGCATCCCAGTGGGGGACTTTCAGGGTGTGAAAAAATGCAAAAATCAGATATCGGTCTTGCAGCATGCGACCGTGGTACAGGAAAAGATACGGAAGGAGGTTACTCGAGGTCGGGTCGCCGGTCCGTTTAGTGTACCCCCGGTTGCTAACTTTGTTTGTTCACCGTTGGGAGTGGTCCCCAAGAAGGACCAGGGTGAGTTTCGTCTGATACATAATTTGTCAGCCCCACGTGGTCTTTCGGTAAACGAAGCGATAGACCCGGAAATGTGTTCGGTGCGGTACGCATCCTTCGATGAGGCCGTAGCCATTTTGAATCGCCTGGGGCCCGGTGCGCTGATGGCAAAATCTGATATTGAGTCAGCGTTCCGGTTGCTCCCGGTACATCCAGACGATCAGCGTCTACTTGGTTTCAGGTTTCAGGGTCAGTATTACATGGATAGGTGTATGCCGATGGGATGCTCTATTTCTTGTGCCTATTTCGAATGTTTCAGTAGTTTCCTACAATGGGTCTTCACAAAGAAGACGGGTTTTCAGCATGTGATGCATTATCTCGATGATTTTTTGTTCTTGGGGGCAGCCGGGGACCCGGAATGTGGGCAAGCTTTGGCTGCATTTTGTGTTTTAATGAATCAGTTTGGCGTGCCATTGGCACCAGGTAAGACGGTGGGTCCTTCGACTTGCCTCGAGTTTCTGGGGATCGAATTAGACTCCGGAGAAGGTTGTTTCCGCTTACCAAGTGATAAAGTGTTAAGGTTCAGGTCATCCCTGCAAATGTGTATGAGTGATTCCAAGGTTACGCTGCATCAATTGCAGCAGTTAGTGGGACAGTTGAATTTTGCCCTAAGAGTTATACCGATGGCCCGCCCTTTTTCACGTTCGATCGCTCAAGCCATGGTCGGACTGAGGGAGGGCCATCATCGCACAAGGCTCTCGGCCGAGGTCCGCCAGGACATGCGCATTTGGTTGGCATTTCTGGTGGATTTCAATGGTCGAGTCGTCTGGAACAAACCGGCCGTTTCCTCTGAGGAGCTGGGGCTGTGGACAGATTCGGCAGGGAGCATAGGTTTTGGTGCTATTTTCGGCACTCGATGGTCTGCACAAAAATGGCCGGCTTGGTGGCATGACAGTGGACTGACAAGTAACATTGCCTTCCTGGAACTCTTCCCCATTTTGGTGGCCCTGAGAACGTGGCCCGAAGGGTTCAGAGATCACTCTGTGGTATTTTGGTCTGACAATATGACCGTGGTTGAGTGTATCAATAGCCAGGCAGCACGATGCAAATGGATTTTGAGACTGCTCAAGGAAATCGTATTACTGTGTATGCAATTGAATGTGCTATTCAAAGCAAGACATGTCCCAGGGGTAATGAACCAGGCGGCTGATGCCCTTTCTCGTTTTCGTATACAGGCCTTCTGGGGTTTTCTTCCCACAGCGGACCCGGAGCCAGCACCCTTTCCCGAAGCTCTCTGGTCTCTCGGTGCCCCGAACTTCGTAACCTCGTGGGAGAGAGTTTAGCACCCAGGACGAGGAAGGCATATGAAGGGGCGTTCAGGTCCTATTTAGCCTTCTTGGGGACTGCTAGGGAGGAGCTTTGGGGCCAGGAGGAATGGGTAGTGAACTTTCTGATGTCGTTACATCTGGCAGGGAAATCGGTGGCCACGGCCCAGAGGCATCGGGCTGCCATTTCCTTTGTGGCTAGGGCTCATGGGATCCAGGACCCGACAGCGTCTTTCGTTGTGCAGAAAGCGCTACGTGGGTGGCAACGCCTTGAGGGTCGCAGAGTAGATGAGAGGCGCCCGATAGGTTTGGATAGGTTGGCCCAGTTATTATCCAGACTCCCTGCGACATGTTCATCTCAGTTTGAGACAGTGTTATTCCGAGCCGCTTTTACGCTGGCATTTCATGGGGCTATGCGAGTAAGCGAATTAGTGGCGAGGAACAAGCAGGATGTGACGGGGGGACTGTGCGCAGAGCACGTTCAGATCAGAGGGGAGACAATGACTGTCTCGTTTGTGAGGTCCAAGACCGATCAGAGTGGGATGGTGAAGGACTGGGTTCTGTAGGACCCAGCGGTGCCAGGGCACAACACCTGAAACCTTCGTGGGTAACCTGCTCCGGCGTACAAGTCACAGAGACACGGGACACTTCCTTCGACGTCAAAGATTCAAGGTTTATTTACTGCAGGGAATACAGTAATCACGACAAGCAACACACGTGCAACTTGGGGAGACTGCTTCAAATTGGTTCTGTAGATCGCTCCTTTTATACAGTTTTTACCCATACGACAACATGGCACACAAAGTTTACAACCCGGTTCCCACCATCATCCCCCAAAGGGGTCGCTTTGGTCACTTTGAAAACACATAAGGTCCGGATCATAAGTGCGGAAACATTTGGTGGTTCCCAACTGTAAAAACCCATCTTCCCAACATTAGTGCATTCCAATCGGTAATAAACAGATCGAAGTAGGAACAAGGACAGGTGCAGAGGAAGACGGAGACAGTGGGAAATCGGAAAGGGTGTAAAAGGGGAGGTATCGGGAAACACGAGATACAGGCATCAAAGGGACGTGCCTAATGAGATGCACGGCTGAGACAATAAGTCCGTGCAGCAAGATGAGCCTCGAGCGGCGCCATCTGCTTTACAGTAGCATCCCCCTCGTCATAAAGACACTTACAAAGAACATGTGTCTTCCGCAAATATCTTGGGAGTCCCAGGGTCGCGAAGCGGACACCGTCCGTTCGCTGGCTACTTGAGGGCAAGAGACAAAATGGATGCCGTATCTAAGATGGAACCTGTGGATACAGATAAAAAACCCACATAACAAACGAACGGTTTAAGTTAGCACAGCGAAACTGCGCATACTTACTAAACTCGTTATTTGCGGTTCATAGATACCAGACTCGACCATATTCGTGCGAGTCGAAAGCACCACTTATAATTGTCACGGAACCTCAGACGCTCCTTTTGCCCTCATGTAGGCAAGCACTAGTCGGAATCATATTCGATATTCATCAGACCCTCGAGATGTTGCTGTAGCATAGCTCTGTCCAAACGAGTCCCCTCGGTAACCGGTGGCTGTCTCATACACGTTGTAGCACAGAGGCCACATAAGGCAGGACCACACTGCACACAAAGGCAACACGTGAACAGGAACACCACAACGACTCCGATGATCATCAGAATCTTCCAACCCCAAGTAGACATCAGGCCCCAAAACCATCCAAGTAGCGTCCAATCCCCTACATCCACGTGTATGGATTCGGAGATCTTATGTAACCTCGAGATGGCTTGAAAAACAGTCGGAGCATTATCTGGAATGAAAATGCAGCAGCTCGAATGGATCACCTTACATACCCCACCTCGATCCGCTAAGATGACATCTAAAACCATACGGTTTTGTAACGTCATGAGTCTATCCGCCTGAAGTTCTGTGGTGATATTACCAAGGGCACTGGCAGTAATATTAGCTGTCGATTCTACCACTCGAGTCAACTGTCTCAGGTTTCTACTATTAACCATAGGTCCCCAAAACGGGAGGAAACCCTTGAAAAAGTCTCCTGCCTCTTGACCGGAAGTATCCTCTTCGCTAATTACGCCCCTCACAACTCTAGTCTTGTGATAATCGGCATCTACAGTGAACGTCGGAGGCAACAGATTTGCAATGAAACATGAGCCCATGAAGTCAGCGGGCAACCATGCATAGGCACGATCATAGCAGATAAAGTATGTACCCTTGGCAGCCAGAAACACAGGGGAAGAGAACATTGGCAGAATGTAATTTTCAGTGCAAGCACTTGCTCCAAGTCGGGCTTGCGATCTTCGACCACGACCCATGAGACAAAAATTACCAGTGTGGGGTACGACCCATATTGGAGGCGAGCTTTTAAGCTGCTTTTCGCTAGTGAACGCACTATATTCGCCTCTACTTAGGACTCTATAGGCCTGTATCTCTTCTTCGGGAATAAGCGAAGGATCATAGATATCACTATCTAAATCCTCTATCGCTATTGACAAAGGCTTTTGATACGAGGTAGGACCAGAGTAGGGGGAACGTGGTTCTCGAATGGGGTGGAAACCCAGTGCGCTTCGAAACATTGTTTGAAATGCTCGAGCGGACCCTTGGGAACTATACGGTAACACCAGATATGGAATTCCCTTATCCGTAGTATGTGGCATCAACCCACACACCCAACAATTAGTAGTGTTAACCACTAACTGATGCTGATGCAGGAGCTGAATAAAGGAATTATTGCGGAATTCTACACGTCTAGCCTGCTCGTGTTCCGGTAACATATGAAAAGAATGGGGGGAAACAGTAGAGGTAAGATTAGGGTCAAGAGTAGGAATAGGTGTAGCAGGTAAGAAGTAAGACATTGTGTGATACACCCCACCCGCCAAAAATGCTGAAGCAGTCAAAAACAATACAAACAGTTGGAATATAAAACATTTGGTACGACTGAGTTGCTGCAGCTTGAATCGATGAACCTGAGCTCCCTCCAAATCATTCAGCTTCGAGAATGCCATTCCCTATGGCCGTCCGCAACGTTTCTTGACGCACTTCGTTCTGTGTAGCAATAGTCAATCCCTAGGAGTTCCCAGGAACCGACGGCCTTTAACCTAGCGTCAAGACCTACTATCCAGAAGGAAGTACGCGCGCGGCCCTACGGCCTTTAATGCACAATATGTATATATATATACAAAAACAAAAAGTCTCTCAGCTGTGGAAGCAAAAGTATAAGGAATGAAGCTCAATATGTATATATACAGAATAAGTACAATAATACAAGTGTTCAAAACTGATCACGGAAAACGGGATAATGCAGTTGTCAATGCAACAAAGCAAGATTTTTATTTGTCCTTAGTGCGTGGTCGGAGAAAGTATCGGGTTTTCCCAGGACGTGTCTGCTCGTCGAATAAAGGATCCGTTGAAGAGACAGCGTCCTGCTGATCAGTTGGTTGTTCTGGTCTCGAGTCTTTCGATGACAATTGTTCAACAAGGTCTTTCTGCTGCGCTGAGGTTTCTCCAACAGGCTGTGCGTCGCTAAAAGGCACAAACGCCGGCAATGTTTCTGTTTCCGATGACGCAATGCCTCTCCTTACCCACGGGTCTGCCGACAAAGGGATGGGGACTCGTTTGGTGTGCGTAGCATGCACCCAATTCTTACGTCCCTCAAGACGAACGGCAGTCCTCGTGGCCAGGAGCACTTGATAGGGTCCGGTGAACCTCGGGTCCAGGTTATTTTTGCGTAAAAAGTTCCTTGTCACCACCCAATCTCCGGGCTGGAGCTGGTGGCCTGGACCCTCCGTCTGCGTCGGCAATGCGTCGTAAACCTGTTGGTGAATTAACCTCAGTTTAGCAGTCAAGTCATGTAGATAATCGATCAACATAGGATACTCAAGATCAGAAAACATTCCTGGCCTAGGAACCCCCCACACATTCGCAGGACGGCCGAACACTATTTCATAGGGACTAAGCCCTACTCGGGAGTGTACAGTCGCCCTAGTTGACAGTAATGCTAAAGGTAAAGCGTCAGGCCACGAAAGACCAGTCGTAGCCTGAATCTTCGCTAGCTTTAGTTTAAGGGTGCCGTTGTACCCTTCAACCAAACCAGCTGACTGGGGATGGTTGGCGCTATGGAATTTTTGATTAATTCCAAGGCCCTTACACACACTCTTCATCACGCTACCCACAAACTCACTTCCGTTATCTGACCACACGACTCTAGGCATTCCATACCGAGGAAAGTATTCCTTCAGTAGGATTTTCGCAGTAGACAAAGCAGTATTGTCTTTAAGAGGGTAGGCCTCAATCCATCGGGAGAATGCGCAAACCACAACTAAAACATATTTCAGGTTATTGCATCGCTCCATATGGATGAAGTCCAATTGTATCACCTCGAAGGGACATGAAGGGGGAGCAAAACTGCCAGGAGGAGTTGGGGTTCCTTTGCCAGGATTATACATCATACACACCATACAATTCTTCACCAAACGTTCAGCACATTTCGTAATGCCATCATTCTTCCACACAGGAGACAACAACTTACAAATACCTTTCGCGCTAATATGTGCTAACCCGTGTGCCATTGTGACAACGGCCAGCACATACGCATCCGGTAACATCCATCTTTTCTGATCAGACAAATCAATCCAACAACCATTCACATCCAACTTTCCCGTACTTTCTTTCCACTTCACCTTTTCAGTCTCGGTGGCCTCATTCTGAATTTCTTTCACGCTCTCAATAGTGTCTTCACACATGCTCGATTCTGTAGGCCACCTAACCGAACTCGTCACATACATTCGAGTGCTAAGGTTCCGGGCAGTCTCCTTAGCAGTCTCATCTGCAAACGCGTTACCACGACCAACATCATCCGTTACCTTACGATGCGCACTACATTTAACAATCGCAACTTGCGTAGGCAACGTCAATGCGTCCAAAAGGTCATTCACAAGCTGGCCATGCTGAATCTTCGTACCATGCGATGTCAAGAAACCTCTCTCTCTCCACAATCGTCCAAAACTGTGTGCGACGCCAAATGCATATTGGCTGTCGGTGAACACATTCACACGTTTCCCTTTGGCTAACACACATGCTCTAGTGAGAGCAATCAATTCTGCAGCTTGGGCAGAATTCTGATTCAACCTTGCAGTCTCAACAATAGTATTCAACGTTACAACAGCATAAGCAGTGGTCACATCGCCATTCGGCAACTTAAAACATGACCCATCCACATACAGTGTACCGTCCGGATCTTCTAATGGGGTGTTTTTAAGGTCCACTCGACCTTTTGTTTCTTCTTCGGTCCTCAAGTAGCAATCATGTTCTGCTACTTCATCTGACTCTGCGCTAATTGGTAACAAAGTTGCCGGATTCAGAACATTACAACGTTTGATCTGAATGTGGCTTGCTAAAAGCGTCAATTCGTACCCAGACAACCTCGCACTCGTCAAGTGCTGAGTTTTCGTACGATTCAAAAGAGTATCGACTGCATGCGGAACCATCACCGTAAGCATATTATCCATGACCAATCCTGCTGATTGTCGGATGGAGACCGCAGCTGCCGCAGTTGCTCTCAAACAACTCGGCAATGCTCTAGCTACTGGGTCCAAGGTCGAGGAAAAATATGCGCATGGACGTTGCTTACCACCAAAAGGTTGAGTTAAGACACTCAAAGCACAACCTTCCCTCTCGTGAACATATAATGTAAACGGTTTACTGTAGTCGGGAGTACCCAACACAGGAGCCGAACACAATGAATCACGCAGTTCAGAAAAACTTTTCTGACATTCTTCCGTCCATGGTAAAGGAGTTGAAACATCCTTGCACGTAAGAGCCACTAATGGTTTCGCTAGCAATGAAAAATTAGGAATCCATTGCCTGCAGTACGACGTGATACCCAGAAAGGCACGCACATCTCTTTGGGATTTTGGCACAGCCATTCGCGCAATCGCTGCAATTCTCTCTGGGGTCAACCTCCTTCCCTCCTTTGACAATAAGTGACCTAGATAGGTTACTTCTTGACAACAATATTGGAGTTTAGTAGGTGACACCTTGTGATTCAACTCACAGAGATGTTGCAGCAACGACACTGTAGCAATTTTGCAAATGTTCTGCGTATCGGCAGCCACCAATAAGTCATCGACATATTGGATTAAAGCCGCACCAACCGGCAACCTAAACGCATCCAGTTGACCCTTCAAGGCTTGACTGTAAATTGACGGACTCTCACAGTAGCCCTGAGGAGCGCGCTTGAACCGGAAACTGCGTCCACCGAGAGAGAAACCGAAAAGGTCCCTACTCTCTTCTGCAATCGGGATGCTGAAAAACGCATTTTTCAAATCAATCACCGAAAACCATGATGCAGAAGCTGGAATCAGAGTCAGTAGTGCCGTGATGTCAGGCACAACAGGAAATTGAGGAACCACAATTTTATTCACCTCCCGTAGATCGATAACAAAACGATAAACAGGTGGTTTGGAAGGATCCGTACGTTTAAGAATGGGCAGCACAGGGCTGTTGCACACGTTTCCCCGAGTCTCTTCAATAACATCTTTCTCGATCAGATCATAAATGATCGCTAATAACGCTCGTTCACCATCAAGAGAGATACGATATTGGGGAATACGTGGCAAACGCACATTAGATTTCAACTGAACAACATAAGGGGAGATATCAAGTAGGCCCACGTCATTCGGACCCGTTGCCCACAAAGATGCAGGAAGAGAACTCAATTCCGGTGGAAGCTTATCGAGAGACAAATACATAGGAGAGACAACCCTCTCTCCTAACGTAAGCTTTACACCCGCAGGAGAACAATACAAAGTTGCGTACAAACGTTTAAGCAAATCCAGGCCCAAAAGATTTTCACCACAACCTGTGGTTAGAATCAACGGAGCTTCCAGCTCACGTGGCCCAATTTTAAGGGGCAAAGGGCATGAAACTGGATTGCTAACAGGGGCGCCAGAGAATCCAACGGAAACATTTGTTAAGCCAGACAAAGGTGCGCCAGGGAGTTTCGAATGCTGAATAGAACTTTTCGCTGCACCAGTGTCCAACAGAAAAGGCTCAACGACGCCCGATGTAGCAACTGCGACGTAAGGCCCTCTCTGATCAACCGGAACTGATACCACTCCCTCTCCTTGTCTTTGGCTATCCTAGTAATTACTGTCGTCAGTTCCCTGATCGACGTAATAGTCGTCTACATTATACTGCGCAGATCGTCCTTGCGATGATCCACGTTGATCGAAACAATTATTAGAATTGGATGAGTTGTCTGAGCGATCATTCTGAGCACCACGACCTCTACCACGTGATGCCTGCTGCGAACCACCACGATTTCCTCTAGATGAGTTACCACTATTACGTTCATTTAAAACAGGGCAATTGAATTTAATGTGCCCCTCCTGTCTACAATAAGCACATTGATTATAACCTATCGATGATCTTTGGAAGGAGGAATCATTGCGTGGCTGCGAACGATTCGATTGTGACTGCGATCTATTCTGCTGGGGTGCATTCTGATTTGAACGCGGAGGATATGCTTGTTGAAGCAGCACTTTCGTCTTTAGCTCTTTCGTCTTTTTATCAGCACGGTCGCTCTCCTCTTTCTCTCTATTCTCATAATATTGTGCTGTAGCCAATATCTGAGCTGAAGTAGAAACGGCCCATGCACTTTCTGAATTCCTCAATTTAATGCTCAAATCGGGCAATAAGTTGGAAACAAATTTATCCACAAACAATCTCTGGCCACCCTCGGTACCCATATCCTGACCACTATGGTCAATGAATGCTTCCTCGAACCTCGTAAAGAAGTCGGAAACACTCTCGTCCTTCTTCTGCTTACAGGCTGACAATTTGTCCCAGTTCACCTTCGTAGCTGGCATAAGAGTTTTCATTAACGTAATAATCCTTTGAGGAAGGTCGAGAATCAACTGGTCAGGTTTAGTAGCAGCTACTTGTCCGGCGTCTGCCGCTACAAGGGCAGCCCAAGCACCACCTAATTCAGCCGGGTGATTTTCATGACGAATCTTAGCCCATACCGGTTGCGGTACTACATTGCCAAACAACATATCAATATCGGCAAGATTCATTACCGTAGCATCTACAAGCTGCGATAATTCTTTATAATACCCTGTAGGATTTTTGCGAGGGTCAGGCAAAGATTGCTTCACCTGCAACACTTCCGAGCGTTTCCATGGAAGATGTATCCATATTCTCTGGAAATGCGCCAATGTCGCAGGATGAGCATTAGGATCAGCTGGTACCCAAACCGGCGGAACTTCACGCATGGGATATTGGCCAGACCCGTCTGGTTGTGGTTCAATATCCTCAACAAACAATGCATGAGGTATCGGAGCGGGGCGAAGAGATAACAACCGCTCAATAGCACGTCGAACATTAGTATCTACTATCAGTCCATGCGAAAACTGGAGCTGAAGCTCAGACAGGGCGGTCAGCACCTCGTCAGGCGCATCAGCCTCTATCTGATCGCGAAGGAACTTACACATTTCATCGAACACGTATCTTTGGGTAGGTATATTAAATTGACAAAATGTTTCGAGTACAACACGGGGCGGATTTCTAAGAGGGTTTACCATCCAACCCATCGCCATATTATATAGCGCAACACGTTCTCTATTTCCAGGAAGCTAACTACGTCTCTGAGGACCATCGGAGCTAGCGGACCCATGAACAGGCCCAAGCGAATGAAAGAAACTAGCGGCAAGAGGAGAACTACGAGAACGAGTAGAGGGAGAAGTATAAGACACAGGACTAACAAGTGAAGGAGTAGAAACAGTAGCAACAGCAGGGGTTAACAAAACAGGAGCAGCAGCGGGAGCAGGAGTATGCGGAAGCGGAGGAGCAGTAGGGATAGAAACAGGCAAAGGAGCAGGAACAGTCGGAAGAGCGGGTGCAGGTTGAGGAGCAGGCGGAGGAACAGGCACAGGAAGAATAGGCGGAAGAATAGGTACGGCAGGAACCACAGGAGCTGCAACTGCGGTACCCTGTACGTACGGAGGTGGCGACTTCATGAGATAAGACATTAAAGGATCCTCAACTGGCTCTTCCTTCTTTTCTGACTCCGTAGGCAAAGCAGGATAACATTTATCTATGGTCATACGCTGTAGTCTGTCAAACACTTCCTTATCCTTAACCTCCTTATCACGCTGAAATTGCTCTGCTTTCTTAACTATAGTAGCAACATTATCTCGCTGACTACGTTTATTCTGTCTGATTTCTTTCTGTCGGGCTTCTTTGCGCCACAACCGAAAGGCATCAAACATGGCCGGCCTTGACTTTCGTTCAAACAATTTAATCTCTAGATTATCTAAAATCGGCGCCTCGAAGCTACCATGAGGTGGCCAGCGAAGGTCGCCGTCCTTTTTCGTGTATTTAATCCAATAATCATTAAAGGTAATCGGGCCTAGCCCATGCTTACTGTACAGGTCATAAGTGGGAGTTCCAACCGGAGGTATCGGACACGAGTCCTCCAGTCGGGAATCCGTACCACAAGGTCTGAAACAACTAAACAAAGTACTGCGACCAGGCATCTTGCACACTAGCCGAGTTTCACAAACTTCAAGGGTTACGGGATTTACCAAGTCCCAGCAAAGAACAAAACCCTCGGTTTTTGGCAGCTGCAGTCGTCAAATAACACAACAACAAAACGCTAGCAAAGTGTCACCGACAAAAACACTCACACAGCGTTAACAAAAAAAACACTCGCTAAAGTGTCAACAACCAAGAACTCTGGGAGCGACCCACAAATACTTAACTCAAAGATCAATGGCGTCACCAGGAAGGCCCGTTTATCGTCTCGCTATACCAAGGTCTACGCCAGGCGCCAAAACAGGTCTACAGTCAGGGCAGCAGTCCGTCGCAGCCGTCAGGAGGCGGGAATCTTCGCGGGAAAAGTCTTCGGGCCACTTATTTCGACAACAGGATCGATGAAGCGGAGTGCACCTTCCCTCGGAGATTTCACACGAAGTTCCTCACGATCGTCGGGCTTGGACCGGTACCACTGATGCAGCCCCACGTTGGGCGCCAACTGAAGGACTGGGTTCTGTAGGACCCAGCGGTGCCAGGGCACAACACCTGAAACCTTCGTGGGTAACCTGCTCCGGCGTACAAGTCACAGAGACACGGGACTCTTCCTTCGACGTCAAAGATTCAAGGTTTATTTACTGCAGGGAATACAGTAATCACGACAAGCAACACACGTGCAACTTGGGGAGACTGCTTCAAATTGGTTCTGTAGATCGCTCCTTTTATACAGTTTTTACCCATACGACAACATGGCACACAAAGTTTACAACCCGGTTCCCACCATCATCCCCCAAAGGGGTCGCTTTGGTCACTTTGAAAACACATAAGGTCCGGATCATAAGTGCGGAAACATTTGGTGGTTCCCAACTGTAAAAACCCATCTTCCCAACATTAGTGCATTCCAATCGGTAATAAACAGATCGAAGTAGGAACAAGGACAGGTGCAGAGGAAGACGGAGACAGTGGGAAATCGGAAAGGGTGTAAAAGGGGAGGTATCGGGAAACACGAGATACAGGCATCAAAGGGACGTGCCTAATGAGATGCACGGCTGAGACAATAAGTCCGTGCAGCAAGATGAGCCTCGAGCGGCGCCATCTGCTTTACAGTAGCATCCCCCTCGTCATAAAGACACTTACAAAGAACATGTGTCTTCCGCAAATATCTTGGGAGTCCCAGGGTTGCGAAGCGGACACCGTCCGTTCGCTGGCTACTTGAGGGCAAGAGACAAAATGGATGCCGTATCTAAGATGGAACCTGTGGATACAGATAAAAAACCCACATAACAAACGAACGGTTTAAGTTAGCACAGCGAAACTGCGCATACTTACTAAACTCGTTATTTGCGGTTCATAGATACCAGACTCGACCATATTCGTGCGAGTCGAAAGCACCACTTATAATTGTCATGGAACCTCAATGGGGGACTGCATAATTATACGCAGGATTCCCGGGTCGTCCATGTGCCCAGTGAAGTGTTTAGAGGATTATTTAACACAAAGGGTGGCATCATGGGGGGGGACCTTGTTGAGACACGCGGACGCCACCCCACTGACAAGGTTTCAGTTTCAGCGGGTGCTTGCGATGTCGATTACAGCTGCGGGCTTGAACCCGGGCGAGTTTGGGACCCATTCCTTTCGGATAGGGGCTGCTACAGAGGCTACAGCCAGGGGTCTGAATGTGGAACAGGTTAAACGTGTGGGGCGTTGGTCCTCCAATTGTTATAAAAGGTATGTGCGTTTGCACATGTTGTGAAGCTGTAATGATGAACTCACGCTTCTTGTTCTGTTGGCGACAGCCAGGGGTCTGAATGTCGAACAAGTTAAACGGTGGGGGCGTTGGTCCTCCTATTGGTATAAAAGGTCTGTGCGTTTGCACATGTTGTGAAGCTGTAATGATGTACTCACGCTTCTTGTTTTTGTTTGGTTTCCAGTTACGCAAGCCTACGAGGCGGGGCGAACTATGCGGTCGACCCAACACCGGGCCAGCGGGCAGACATCACCGGCTGTGAAAAAGGAGGTGTGGGTCATGGGCCACTCATACGTGAGGCGTGCCGCGGACGTATTCAAGGCAGGTGACATGGTACACGTGGCTGGGGAATACGGGTACAGTGTGTCCTTCTACGGAAAGGGCGGTCTCTGTATTGACCAGTTCCAATCATTTTTCGAGGATTTGTTAGGGCGGACGAGGTCACCGCCGTCTGTAGTCATAGTACATCTTGGGGGCAATGATTTGGTCACCACTGGTAGACGACTTCTCCTGGAGGCGATGCTTTCCACTGTAAGTTGGTTAGCGAGGAGAGTTCCAGGGTGCACAATTGCATGGTCCCATATGATCCCACGAAAAGTGTGGCGGGGGGCTTTGTCTGTTTCTGCTTTAAATCATTCTGTGCGGAAAATTAATAACAAAGTGAGTAGGTTGTTCCGTTCCAATGCACTGCATTCTATTTCGCATGGGTGTATTAATGATGACAGTATGTACTTGAAGGATGGTGTGCATTTGTCTCGGATGGGGAATGAGTTACTCATAGGAGACTTCATAGCTTGGCTGAAGACGTTAAAACATGACCTTTAGGTAGGAGTGTGGTGGGGGGTCCGGATAGCCGGTCAACTATCCGGACCTGTGGCGGTAAGGTCATGATCGGTGAGCACTAATTGGAAGATCCCTATGAGTGGGCGTCACCCATTACGGGTGGGGGCGCTCGGGGGAGGTGGCCATTGGCCCCTCAACGGGGAGGCGGTCCCTTCTAAGGATGGGTCGCCGAAAGGAAAGGGAAGGCGGTCAAGGCCCCTTCACGGGTAGGAGGGGTTACAGCCCCCTCCTGGGGAATTTCCCGGGGCCAGGTCGTCTGCGACGGCAGATGTGGTAAGTTGTGTGGGGTTTGGGGGGGGGTCTACGCTACCTTCTAGATACCTCACACGAGTCCTCGTACGACCTTTAAGTGGCGTCGAGTTTTATTGGGGCCCCCGTCAAGTCAAGGGAAATTGGTAGTTGCACTTGAGGTATGCCTCCGTGCCGCCCCTCACAAGTGAGCGAGATATGTCTGGGTTAGGGATCTTGACACCGGTTACGACCTTGCCGTTGGCCCTTAAACGTTAGGATGTACAATTTCAAAAGTTAAAGTAAATGTTGGTAGGATGTTAGTTCGGCTAGGAGAACCTTTGTATTAGAGGATATGTTAAGGTTAGCCAAACATCGCAATGTGGTAATGAAATTGTACATAATATGAAACTGTTGATTTAATGTTTTTAATTTTGTTTCATATTTTAATAAATACGGCCCGGGAAGGTCACTCCCTCCCGACTTCCAAAAAACTTCAGAACTGTTTCCGGTTTCCCATCCTTGGGGATTGTGTTGAGAGGGGGTGGCGGGTATCTCAGCCATATGGAAAGGGGCGACCAATCGGTCCCCCCGCACGTATGGCAGAGTACCACGATCCCCCCGGGAAGCCATCTTGGGCGGGAGGCGAGTCTCGGCTGGTATGCCCGAAGCGGCGTAGCCGGGGCGCGCCTTTTCCCGCCCTAGAGTGGGTTGGCCTAGACACTGACGCGGCTGGCCACGCCCTCTGGGCAGGCAGGGGCGGGTTTACGCCTGCCCTGAAGACGGATAAAAGGAGGATCAAGACCAGAAAGCAGCCTCTTGTTCCTGTGCTCTGAAGCTGCACCTCCTCGCTGCACGTGAGCTCGAGACGGAACGAAGAGCCAATTTTGACCCACCCACCAGCCCCTGAAGACAGCGAGTTGTTTTAAATAAAGTTTGTTGGTTAATTCTGTTTCATTTACAGGTTGTGGTATTATCATGAAGATTTTGAGTATGCAATAAAGAATGTCCGATTGGTGTTATGTTTTGCAATAAAGTAATTCTGCTTTAGTGTTCATCAGTGAGCATGCTTTGAATAAAGTATTATTGCTACTGTCTGCTATATTTAGTCTTAGTTATTTAGTTAGCATTGTCGTATTTATTTTGGTCGGGCGGTAAGGTCATGATCGGTGAGCACTAATTGGAAGATCCCTATGAGTGGGCGTCACCCATTACGGGTGGGGGCGCTCGGGGGAGGTGGCCATTGGCCCCTCAACGGGGAGGCGGTCCCTTCTAAGGATGGGTCGCCGAAAGGAAAGGGAAGGCGGTCAAGGCCCCTTCACGGGTAGGAGGGGTTACAGCCCCCTCCTGGGGAATTTCCCGGGGCCAGGTCGTCTGCGACGGCAGATGTGGTAAGTTGTGTGGGGTTTGGGGGGGGGGTCTACGCTACCTTCTAGATACCTCACACGAGTCCTCGTACGACCTTTAAGTGGCGTCGAGTTTTATTGGGGCCCCCGTCAAGTCAAGGGAAATTGGTAGTTGCACTTGAGGTATGCCTCCGTGCCGCCCCTCACAAGTGAGCGGGATATGTCTGGGTTAGGGATCTTGACACCGGGTACGACCTTGCCGTTGGCCCTTAAACGTTAGGATGTACAATTTCAAAAGTTAAAGTAAATGTTGGTAGGATGTTAGTTCGGCTAGGAGAACCTTTGTATTAGAGGATATGTTAAGGTTAGCCAAACATCGCAATGTGGTAATGAAATTGTACATAATATGAAACTGTTGATTTAATGTTTTTAATTTTGTTTCATATTTTAATAAATACGGCCCGGGAGGGTCACTCCCTCCCGACTTCCAAAAAACTTCAGAACTGTTTCCGGTTTCCCATCCTTGGGGATTGTGTTGAGAGGGGGTGGCGGGTATCTCAGCCATATTACCTTTGTTACTATATTAGTTTTTTCCTCTTGTATATCATCCCTTTGTAGGGTTTCTATTAACAAGTCTCTTTCATCCTGTATATTTTCTTTTTTCTGGGACATCCTCAGTATTGTTATTTCTTCTTTATCAACATTTGATGTGGAATTCTTTTCTTTCTTTTTTGCTATTTCCGTCTCTTCCCATTTATATTTCCTTATGTTCACTTCCTGGTCATTTTCTTTTTTTATAGCCTTTTTTGTGTCTTCTATTATGGTATGCAAAACATCAGGTATTTCTACAAGTTTATCCATAATTGGAGTGCAAATACATTCAATATCCGTTTTTTGTTTATCATTTTGGACTCTGACTATTAAATTGTTTAGCTGTGCAAGTTTGCTATCCATCCCTGTTACTGCATTTGCCATCATTGTGAGTAGGTCTATCTGAATATCCATCTTATTCGATTGGTATTTTAACGCTTCTAGAGTTAGTGTTGATGTTTGATAGAATATATCCCAATTTATTCCAACATCCAGCATTTTTGTATCTCTTACATTACTTTTAGTTGGCCTTCCTTTTGTTTGTTCCGTTGGTGAGGTACAATCTGACTTAGGGAAGTTGTTTGCTTTTGAAAACACATCCTCAATTATTTTATTATTTTGCCACATTTTCAACATTTCATTTTCTTCTTTGTTTTCATACCCGGTATTATGACTTAGTGTACTAGTTGGTTTGGTCTTGGTTTCATCAACTGATGACTGAGGTTTTTTCAAAATTTCCACATTTACTTCTATAGGAATTACTGCTTGTTTTGATTCCATCATGCCATTTTTAATAGGTGCGTCTTGTATATCCTGTGTATCCAATATTTCTAATTCATCTAGATCAATTGGTTTTTAATTTTTTATATCAGGATGGATGGATACATTTAAGATATCCTGGTCTGAGATTTGGAATTCCTGCTCCTTCCTTTCAAGGTTGCAGCCTCCGTTTTGGGGAGTACTTTAGATAATTTGCCCACTGTATTTTTCTGTACTTGTCGGCCTTATTGTAGTTTGAAGTTTATCGTTTTCCCTATCCTTATACATTGTAATAAGAGCACCAGCTGGATCCTTCATGAATTCAAACTTATCCGGGATTTTTCCTGATTTTGCGAACATTCTGGCTATTGGGGAGATTAAAGTTTGATTTGCTCCTGCAATATTTGCTTTCACCTTTGGCTGTTGTATTTTCTTTATACGTCTGGGAGTTGTTCCCGTTGTTCTCACTTTACCAGAGCGCATACTTCCTTATATTCTTGCTTGTCCCCAGCCCCCGATTTTGGCGAGGGCGGTGCGCACAGTTCAGTTATATTCCAAGCTGCTGTTAACAGTTTATTGCAGAAACTGGGTGGTATGTATACCCTCCTCTGATGACCGCTCAAGTTTACTACACGTCACTCCCTCCCATTCACCCTTGGATGCTTACCCTACCAGGCCCGTCTGCCCTATTGAGAGTGGACAGCTGCCGTCAGGGAGGGGGCAAGAGCAAGGGCAGGAAGGAAAGCTGTGCACTGTAGTAGTATGGCAAATAAAGCAAGGGACCTCGGTGGATAGTGATAATGGTGACCCCTTATGTTATTTACCTAACTCACCAGGACCCAGACCAGGTTATCCAAGTTATCCCCGGACCTTTCTCCCCTCTGCAGCTCCCACAGTATATAATACACAGTACACAGTACACAGATTCCCAGTAAGCAGCTCACAGATTCACAGTTCACAGTCACCCCAATTGTACTCACTGAGTTGCGACTGTTGAGAAGGAGAGCACCAGGCAAGGTTAGCAGCTCACAGATTCACAGTTCACAGTCACCCCCAATTGTACTCACTAAGTTACGACTGTTGAGAAGGAGAGCACCAGGCAAGATTAGGTAGGCTCACTGGCTCACTGGCTCTGACGCCACAATATCGATTCCTTTTAATGTTATTTTTCCATTTTCCGTATTTTCCTTATTTTTTTTTTTTGCCGGTTGTCGTTTGTCCAACAAATTCCAGCAAATTCCAGCAAGTTCCAGCAAGTATGGAAAAATAAGATGGGATAAGCAAAAGCAAGCAAAAGCAGGCAAGGAACGAAAATATGTTTTGCTGGGGGTCCTTTAGATATGCAAATTGTGCTTCTCCAGAGAAGCTGTTCTCTTTTGCTCTCTAGCACACCTTAGCACCTTAGCACCCCTTAGCACTCCTTAATGCTCCTTAATGCTCTCCTTTAGGAGCACAGCAGCGTTCAATCCAGTCCAATCCATGATTTTACCATGTTTTTACTCCTTTTAAATCATTTTCAGTTATACTTGTGGTGAGTGTTTTCGTGGACCTGCTATTCGCACCCAGGTCCCAGGTCACAGCTCCAAGCAGCTCCAAACCCGACTATTTGCAGTTGGTTTCTGGCAGCATGCCCTACCGCCGTATCCCCCACTCGCGAGCATACAGAGCCGAGCCGCTGGCTGCAGAGCTGCAGAGCCGCAGAGTAGAGCCGCGCCCGCGCCCGCCAAATGCGTGGGGTGCTTCGGCGGCGGCGGCAGCACAGTACGACAGTACGGCAGCGGCAGTCGTCAAACCGCGTGAGTGCAGCGGTACGGGGTTGCAGGGGTTGCAGTGATTCCCCGGACCCCCAGGACAAACCAAGCCGATGCCTTCAACGAGCTAACAGCCGTCCAGCCGATCCTCCGACCGGTCACAATGGCGTCCCAACGTCCTTGCGAAGCACACTAGCTCCCTCTAGCGACAGCCTGGAATAGGTTTCAGGAATTCACCGACTTCAAATCCAGCACAGGTGTGGATTCTCCAGTATAATACGATATGTTATGACCAGCCAGGATTAAGATAATTTGATTCCGCAGGCCGAATTGGGTAGCTGTAGCCGGCCTGTGGTCCATTAGGGTCGGCCTGAACTTAGGACTTTGTCCCAATTTGGCACAACCAGATATCTCCTATTGTGCTTTTTCCTTCTTAGCGCTATTTTTCACTGTAAGCTTTCAAATTATATTTCTCAAGTTCTACTTATTTGATTTTTGTCATTTATTAAATGAAGGTCTATTTTTGTAACCTCCTGTGGAATCTTTTTGTGTGGTCTTTTCACGGATTTGCTGTATGAAGAGTTGTACAAATACTTTACACATTGCCTCTAAAGTTAGGACTGGGGGTGTGGCCAAGATGGCGGGCAGCTAGGCCGTCTATTCTGCTCACTTCCAGCTGCTGCCAATATCTGCACCTGTTAGAGCCCACCAGCACCCCACCCACGACAACCAAACGCTGCTGCAGGTTGCAGATAACAAGGGGCACTCGCTAGAAGCCATGAGCACAGATCGGGCACTCAGCAACATCGCACCTAGACTGCCAGGCGAAACGAGGGACTCCCAGACCCTGGTGCAGCTTACAACATGGTCCCGGGCATGGCCAGCTGCTGGAGCGCACCCGGACTTATGGTGGGGCCAGCGGCTCAAAGGTGAGAGCCCTGTTGTGCTTCCCTGCACATTGAATTGGCAGTATTCCCCATTGATCATTGCAGGCCTGGCCAAATCAGAGGAGTTAGCAGCGCACAGACTACCACAGTGAGGCCGGGCTGGAGGGCGGACCCGAGGGCATCTATTCTGCGGTGCAGCCTGTCGCAAGACCTCAGCTGCTGACGTGGAGCTCCCAGGGGACCGGCGGCGCTCGAGCAGGGGCCATCTGAACACACATACGCCCAGGGCCACCATGGTCTCCCCCACCTCCTCTTCTCCAAGATGACTACCAAGCAGAGGGAGTAAGATTGAGGTGCCTAGATTGCCGGCTGACCTGGACGCCATTTGCAAGGAATGACAGGCGGTCCTGCAGGCCCTCTCGGCGGAATCTGCCCTCTCGGAGGCTTCCTCAGACAGGGGCAGCCCAGCTACAGAGGGCCGTGGAGGGAGTCGTGTGGTAACAACAGTGGCGGCAAGGTGGCAGGAGGATTGAAATCATTGAAGACTTTATCCTCCCCTGCCCGACTTCTGGATGATCCCACATTACCGCAAAGGATGCCCTCACAGAGTAGACATGCCGTATTTGGCCACAGACCACCCCATTCCACTGGAGCAGATGAACTTTGGTCATCAAATGTTATTTTTATTATTTCTTTCATATCAGTTGTGGGTAACTTTCTATCTTCTTTCGTTTCTCTCTCTTCCGCACCATACACCTTGTCCATGGTGTACTAATGAAACCTTAATCAGGGTTGTCACACGCTCCCCTCCTGCTCCATTAAAGCGATGCAAGCACAGCAATTTACCCGGAGCAAAGCACCCCGCTTCCACATGACACAGTCTTTATGTATATTAAGTTTCAAAATAGGATGCCTAAATAGCCCAGTAAAGCGCTGGGAGATCTTGTCTCTCCTGGAGCGATAGGGCTGCGATGTTTGCATGCTCCAGGAGACACATCTCCTAGCCAAGGACACCCACCGCATGTGCTCCTGCTGCTTCCCACAACAGTACCGGACATTCGCCATGATTAAAAAGAATTAGCTATTCTTCTTGCTCAGAAATTTCATGGGAAGGTCACCTCCACATTTATGGAAATCAAAGATAGAGCACATGGAATCAGGCTTCAGTGGGGTCCATGCAGTTTACGGTAGCCTCTCTTTATGCCCCAAATGAAAACCAGGAATACCTCCTCGTTAGCGCTCTAGAACAAGTCCTAACCTCTCCTGACCGGGCTATAGTGGTAGGAGGCAATCTCAATATAGCCATGGACACAAACCTAGACGCCTCGACCCAGCACATAACACAGTCAGGAGCTCTTTCACCCGCCGGGCTCCAATGGTTAACCGGCAGCTCGCTTAGTGACAGCTGGAGAAAGACACACCCCGTAAGCAGAGAGTACACATTCTATTCAGCTGCCCATAAATCCTATGCTTGAATAGACCACTTCCTCATAACAGATGCCCTGAAGGACTATGTAGTTGACACTACCATTGAGCCGCGCTCTCTATCTGATCACACCCCAATCACGCTATGACTGAATCCCAATCACGCGGTGCCTTTCAAGTCCGCCCATCTAGGTTTCGATTACGGGACACCATGCTACAATCCGAACAGACGGTGAAAGCATTACACACGACTATCTCAAACTATCTTAGCATTATTGACGGCGAGGAAGCTCACCTTGCTTTGGTATGGGAGGCATTCAAAATTGTAGTATGAGGAGAATTGATAGCGGTCTCTGCGGGAGAGAATAGGTTGGGCAGAAAGAGGATGTAGTAACATAATTTCAATCATTAAGCGCACAGCCGCTCCCCGAGTGTAAATGAAACTGGAAAAACAGCGCCTGATCCTACGGAGCCTCGACCTTAACTGGGCGGAATACGCCCGGCGGTGCCACTGGCACAAATTCTTTATTAGCAGTGATCGCTCAAGCCGTAGGTTAGCCCATAGACTGTGCCACAAAGAAACCTCTGGATCAGTCGCAATAATACAGACCCCCTCCAGGACAGAGCTATGTTCAGATCCCGAGATAGCAAAGGCCTTCCAAGCTTTCTACAGCAGGCTATATGCGGGGAAGGATTCTCCCTCCGGCGACATAGACGCCTATCTTCGGGAATCACGACTAGCACAGATTCCATCTGAGATAGCTTCTCAGATGGATACCTCATCCAAATGGACAAAGTGATATCTGCGATTGCACGCCTTAAACTCTCCAAAGCACCGGGTCTGGACAGTTTCACCCCTATGTGCTAAAAAAAGTTCTGTTACAACTTAGCCCCCGTGCTAACATGGTTGTTCAACTTGTTTCTCAACATAGGGTGCCTACCTGAGTGGTTGTCCGAGTCTACCATCTCGGTCATCCTAAAGCCCCACAAGGACCCCATGGAATGCGGATCATATCTATCTCACTGCTTAATACGGACGCAAAGATATTCATGAGCATCCTGGCTGCGCGCCTTAATCCCCTCATGGCAGGCTTGATAGACCCGGATCAAGTCAGGTTTATCCCCTCGAAGCAATGTAGGGACAACACAAAAAGTCTCTTGCGTCTCATGGATCTCGTCCACTGGTCCTGCAAAGAAGTTCTTTGACGCAGAAAAAGCGTTTGACAGGGTCCATTGGCCGTTCCTATTCAGTACATTATGCCCGTTTGGATTTGAGGACAGGTTCCTAGCATGGACACTATGCATTTACAATGGCACCAGAGCATTGGTCATGGTCAATGGGTTCTCCTCCAAGCTTTTCACCATATGACGGGGGACGAGACAGGGCTGCTCTCTGTCCCCACTGCTTTTTGCGCTCCATATGGTGCCGATGGTGCAAAGAATTCAAAATAACCCACGGATTATGGGGATACGGGGCAGGGCAGATATGCACTCCATAAGTTTAATGCGAATGACGTTGTTCTCTCCCTAACCAATCCTAGGATCTAGCTCTCCACCTTAGTGGAAGAATTCAGATGCTTTGGTGTCGTCTCTGGGTTTGAGGTCAATCTCGCGAAGTCCTAAATCCGAAACCTCTCCACCCCCCCATCCTTAGCAGTGACACTGCATGCGCAATTTCCCTTCACCTGTGCTGAGGACATGATACCATACATGGGCATCCTCTTGGCTCCCACGCCAGAAAAGACACTGGTGGTCAACTATGGTCCACTGGTAGAGCAAGGCAATTAGACCTTATACCTGGTCCCGGGCGGGCCTCTCGTGGGCTGGGCGCATAGCTGCATTTGAAGATGACGATCTTACACCACATCCTATTTGTGTGTCAGACCATCCCCTTGTCCCCGCCCCAACTGACCCAGCAGAACCTACTGCGTGCCATCAACCCCTTTATATGGGGCGCCAATCAGCAGCGCCTTAGCTTTCACTGTATTGCTAAACCCAAAGCGGAAGGCAGGAATGGGTTACCAATGATCTCAAGATAATTACCAGCGTTTCAACTATGCTTTATATTAGAATTGAAGTATCTGCTATCAGAGAAACATTGATCCTTAATGGGCCAAACAATTGCGGAAATAAACAATATGGAGGGAGATATGGCTCGCCCGCAAAAAAAGGGCTTGAGAGCTATTCTTCCCCATGAAAGGCAACCACTCTAAAGGTACGGGAGGTGACGCCACTGCGAGACAATTTCACAATGTTCTTTTCCCCGATGACGCCAATGGTGGCTAACCCACAAAACACCCTTCACCCACCCCCCAGGTGTAAGTCCAAAATATTTCAGCGATGGCATGAACAGGGATGCAAAAGAGTAGGCTCAATTTTTAACCACAATGGGATCATTCCCTTCAACCAACTCCAGAGGGATTACTCACTACAGGCATATGACCTCTTCCCCTATATCTGTGGAGCTCAGCTGGTGTCTCTGCAAAGGCGAGGTGGACAAACAGATGCCAGATCCCAACTTCCCTCCCCCTGCAAATCAGCCCAACACAGTCAAAGCTAAAGAGGTGAATGTGGGGAAGAGGGGAAAATAAAACAAGGAAAGGGAGAAGGAGTCAAACACAATGGCACGATATTCCTACGTGGTTGACTGCAGATATATCCTATATGAAAATAACATTGTGTAAGGATATTCATGCATACCGTGGAAAGATGTATACATAATAATGTGATGTGATATACCTGATGAACCTCCCTCTTCCAATTATTCTGAAGGTATAGATGTGCAGGCTTTAACTTTTGTTATGTCTAAAAACAGAAAAGGTACTAAGCATTAACCTTAGCCCTGCAGGATCTGGTATTCAATTTAAGAAAACGTAAACAGACTAACCTTAACGAAGGCCACAATAATATCCACCAGACTCAAAAAATAGAATAGCTATCCTTAGGGCTCAGGAATTTACTTATTTCTAATTTCTTATTTTTTTAGCATAAGAAAGAATGCATAGACAGCAAAGTAGAGGCTCCAAAACCTCACAGGGTGGCAAGCAAGACATCTGGTAGGTAAAATACATACAGGAATAGTAGTCCTCAATCCTACCGTAAATTTAGGAGGAGAGGATTCTTTAAATAAATTCTTCACCTTGTTTTTTTCTATACATGTTTGATGAAGAAAAAAGGAAGTCTGAAAACTCTGTCCTGGAGAAGCTGAAGGCGCAAGGAATGCCGTTGAGGGAATAGCAAGAACAGCTGACGCCCTGAACTAAGACCGTGACCCAGAAGAGAAGATTCCTCCAGTTGCAGCAAGAACACGCCAGAGACGTCTCCTAGATCTGACAGCGTAACAGCAATGAGGAATCAGGTAAGTGCGGCAAAAAAGGACTGAAGTGCGGTAAAGCTCGGGCGAAATCTGTGATGGAATGCGAAGCGCGCTGCATTTACAGACCGTCTTCTTTATTGGCAGTTGACCCCTCCCCGTCCACCGACATCCGTCAGCCAGCGGGGATCTCATGACAATAACCAGGTGTTACAGTGGCTTCCCCAAATGTGAGGCCGGGAGCATTTCGCCCAATGACCTGGTTTAAAAAAGTGGCTTATAACAAAAGAAGATGATCAACTCAGAACTATATGCCCTCCTTTCAGCAACCCCTATATCCACCAAGTCCAGAAGGCAACTAAGACTAGAGGAAGAACTGGGTAGAACCCTATCTGATAAAGAATGGCAGGACATACACTACAGAATCCACCACATGGCACATGGCATGCCAGGCACAGAGGCAGCCTACAAAGTAGCGTCATATTGGTACCTAACACCAGCCCGATTACAACACTGGAACAAAGATTGCTCTACATCCTACTGGCTAGGATGTGGGCAGACTGGTTCCCTGATACACCTTCTATGGTGCTGCCCCAAACTGGTAAGATATTGAGAAATGGTCCTTAATGACATAGATGAAGCTTTTAACACAGCCATACCGCGCTTCCCATCCTATACCCTTTTATGCCTCTCTAATGTCCTGGCTTTTCCTATACACTCACTCAGAGGGAGACAAATAGCCTTAGCACTAAACACTGCAAGACTGGTCCTGTTGGCTACCTTGGGCACGGAGATAGTTCCAGATCACACTGCATGGCTGATGAAACTATGGTTAGCTCTAGCCATGGAGCACTTGTCAATGATGATTGACAACAGGGCTGAGACCTAGTCTGAGCTATGGGCACCACTCATCACAATCCTAGCAAAAGAATTTAGGAAAGTGACTTGTCCCCAAAACTTACAAATATTGTGCCTAACATCTAACAAGCAGGAAGTGTTGACATGATCACATTGAGGAGCAACTGGTGCATCTGTACACGGATGCAACCCCTCCTAGCACGGGAACTTAAAAAGCGAACACATGTTTGTGTGGAGGAGGGAAAGGGGGAGAGGGATAGTCAGGGTTGGATGCTTCTCTTTCATAGTTTCTTATTTCAAATTCTTTAGTTACACTGTGTTATCTCACAGATATTGCACACAGCTTTTCAAAGGCATGAACTTTTTCTTTATGAAACTCGCTGCCGGTCTCCGGGTTGTAGGCGTTATGCTGTGTACCCCTCATTTGTATGTCATTTGCTGCCAGCCAGTTGTTGTAGGTGTAAGCTGTTTTATGGCTTGTCTTAATCCAAATAAAAAGAATTGTTCCATAAAGTTAAAGCCTGACTGCTCTGTGCCAAGCTACCAGAGGGTAAGCAAAGGTTAATTTATGGTTTGCCTGCCTCTTACCCTAGTTAGGATTGCCATTGGTGCTTCACCAGGGCTCATACACACATCAAGTAGCAACCCAATCTCTTTTTTTTAAAGTTTGAGTTTATTAGGAACAATAAACAGCACTCAATAATTTTTGTATGCAGAGATAACAAAATAAAGTAGTAGAAATGAGCATAAAATACATAGCAAAAATAAACCTATTGATATAGATATAAAAATTAGAAAATATACTTTCTACGCTGTAGAAAGCTGTGGAAATATACAAGGTGCATAAGGGGAGGGGGGAAACAAAAATATAACTGCGCGATGAAGATTTAAAAAAAAATATAACATAAACAATAGAAACTGTAGACATTATGAAAAGAGAAAAGATTTCCTTACTTCAGCATACACAGTAAAGTGAACTAGAGAGGGATAAGTAAGCAGTCTCTGGAAGCCATGATAGATCTCCATTTATGGTTAAGGATATAGGAGACACATAGTAGGTGTCTAATCTATGATGATAGCAGATGGCATTCCACCAAGACCTAAAAGAAATGTTGTGAGCTTGTTTCCAATTGGATGTGATTACATGAAAAGCAACAGCTCATAATATATCTGTCGGCTAAGTGAGACAACTGAGGAGCAAAACTGCTCATAGCAGCCTTGAAGATCTTATTGATTTGTTGCCAAACCACTTTCTAAAACTGGAAAATAGAAGGACATTCAAACAGCATATGTTCCAACTCAGCAGTTGAGCATAAACAGGGCCAGCTGGACAAACGTAAGGTGGGAGAGAAGAGTTTTAAGGTTATGGGAGTAAACAATAAATGATGGTAAACAAAGTAAAGAGTCTGCGTAGTGTTTGCAGGCCGAATAGATTTATGATAATAAGCCACCTCCTATCCCATACAGCAGTAGATCAACTTTCCATCAAATCCTCCTGTCAAGTTAACTCGATTTTTTATTTGATTCTGTCAGAGGTAACCTTCAGTTACGTATAAATAGTAGAGGCAGAGGGATTAGTGCCTAATAATGGGAAAAGTGTAGCCGATGTGGAGGGAAAACATGTATGAGGTAAGGTGGAAATTTAATGAGTGAGGGGTGTATGGAGAAGTTCAGATTGTGCTCTAGAGGTAGATGGCAATAAGAATTTAGTATGAACATCAGAAAAGGTTAGGATCTGATTATCATTGAAAGTTGTGATAACAACACAATTCTTTAATTCTCCAAGTTTTTCCATATATAGAACGATTGTTAACTCATATAGATCGATCATACCAAATAGATTGCTGTTGGAATGTAGCAATTGAGGGATAGTTAGATGGTAAGAGAGATGCAAAAATGGGGGAAATAAGAGGTTTTTCTAACAATATCCATAATGGAGATTTTAAGGGGTGGGCTGTCATTAGATTCCTTTGAACAGAAATCAAATTATATTTTTTTAATTTGGAAATTTAAGGACACCTTTGGATTTATCTCTTTAAAGTTGATAAAGCTATATATGGTGATTTGCTTTTCCAAAGAAATGTTGATAAAAGGGAGTCTATTCTTTTGAAATAGTAATCAGAAATGTGAATTGGAATCATAAAGATAATATATGATATCATAGAAGTGAGCATCATTTTGATAGAATCGATCCTACCCCACCTGGAGAGAAATAGTTGATGCCATTGGATAATAATATGATTATTTAGTGTCTTGTTAATGTAATCAAAATTCAATTTCAAAGTGTCTTTAATGGTCTGTGAAAAGCATAGTTCTAGATATTTTATTTTTATGGGTTTCCTATTAAATCCTGCATGAACTAAGAGACACAAAACATTTAAAAGTAACATTTCAGATTTATCAGTTTTGAGCCAATAACCTGATAAGTGGGAAAAATACTGACTTCTTCAAGGAAAGGAGGAAGAGAAATGGTCGGATTGGAGCAATACAAGATGATGTCATTATCATAAGCTGACATGTTAATTTGTTGTGTGCAAATGTGAAAAACAGAAATGTGGGGGTCCCCTCGAAACAACTGACACACTTGGCGTACACCTTTAAACAAAGGAAAATAATCAGAGATAATACTGTTAAATAACATTTCAGCCTTAAGACTTGTGTACAACAAGGAGATTAAAGAAATCACTTTAGGTGGAAAATCAATCCTTTTTAATGCATGAAACATTAATTCCCAAATGATCCTGTCAAAAGCTTTTTCTGACAAAGCAATAGAAGCAATAGGATAGTCTAATGTGAATGCCTTACTTAAAAATTTGAAAAAGACACAAACATGTTTAGAATTTAATAGGCCTTTAACAAAACCAGATTGTACTGGACTTATGAGATCTGTCAAAATATGGTCAATGCACAATGCCAAACTTTAAAGAATCATTTTGTAGTCAGTATTACCTAAAGAATGGGCAATAATTCTTACATTTCATGAGGTCTTTATTATCTTTTGGAATTAAACAAATCATGGCATCCTGAAAGGAGCCTTGAGAGGCATTCTTAGTGATGAAAAAATTAAACAAAAGTTGAAGGATGGGGAGGAGGAGTGCTGTGAAATGATTATTAAATTCAATAGTAAGACCATTAGGTCCAGGGGATTTTCCTCTTTGTAATATAGAGACTGCATGGGTGATTTCTGATAATGAAATATCCGCACCCAGTGAGTCTAAATCAATATCCTGGGATTAAGAAGACGTGATAGATTGAAAGTATTTGGCCAAATATGATTGGTGGGTTGTGTCTCTGGTGAGTAGAGATTTGAATAAAAGTTAGATAATTATTTTAAAATACTCTTGCCCTTGAAAGAGTAGCCACTGTATTGTTTTTAAAGATTCTTTTCTGGTTCTGTCTTTTTTAAATTTTAAAATATTTTGCAAGTACTTTTTCCATTTTATTTTGACCCCATAATAACACACATTAACTTTAATAAATAGGAAGAGGCAGCAATTGTAGTTAATCTGTTAAATGTGAGTTTGGTATCTATAAGGTGTTATAAGGAAACCTCCTATTTATGATGTTAGTAAGTGTATTCCAGTCTTTTTTATTGTTTCAAGTAATTGATTTTATTGAGTTTCCATAAGTCTTTTCTTTCATGAGACAACATTTCTTTTAAAGCATTGCACTGCTTCTTGAAAGGAATCCCAAATTATTACAATGGAGGTGTACTGTTAATAGCAAAACTTCAGAGGTAAAGGCTTCAAATTGGTGTGTAGTGAATTGTTAAAACACCATCTACCGGCATTTTGTGAGGAAGGAATAAAATCGAGATCAGTGTTTACTGGTGTGTGATCTGATATCAAAATTGATCCTATATCAGAGAGAAGGGTATATTGAACCAAGGACGCCCTCCAGAGCACGGACGCACTTCTGGCTGATTGAACTGCTCTCAGCGCCTCTTCAAAGGATTCCTGCCACTTCTTGCCGCACCCGCTCCGCGGGTGCCGCTGCGTGCCTTTTCCAACCGGGACACAGGTGAAGGTCTGCAGAGTTACCGGGTGAGTGCGGTCAGCGGGGCTGCGAGCGTGCAGGGGACTCCATTGCCCAGGAGTCCCTGCAAGACAACTCACCAACTTCCGGTCCGCTCTCCCCGCTGCCGCCCCCCGCCCTTTGCAGCTGTGTTTAAAAACCCTCACCTCATCTCCTCCTGCGGGACGCCCTCCAGAGCACGGACGCACTTCTGGCTGATTGAACTGCTCTCAGCGCCTCTTCAAAGGATTCCTGCCACTTCTTGCCGCACCCGCTCCGCGGGTGCCGCTGCGTGCCTTTTCCAACCGGGACACAGGTGAAGGTCTGCAGAGTTACCGGGTGAGTGCAGTCAGCGGGGCTGCGAGTGTGCAGGGGACTCCATTGCCCAGGAGTCCCTGCAAGACCACTCACCAACTTCCGGTCCGCTCTCCCCGCTGCCGCCCCCCGCCCTTTGCAGCTGTGTTTAAAAACCCTCACCTCATCTCCTCCTGCGGGACGCCCTCCAGAGCACGGACGCACTTCTGGCTGATTGAACTGCTCTCAGCGCCTCTTCAAAGGATTCCTGCCACTTCTTGCCGCACCCGCTCCGCGGGTGCCGCTGCGTGCCTTTTCCAACCGGGACACAGGTGAAGGTCTGCAGAGTTACCGGGTGAGTGCGGTCAGCGGGGCTGCGAGCGTGCAGGGGACTCCATTGCCCAGGAGTCCCTGCAAGACCACTCACCAACTTCCGGTCCGCTATCCCCGCTGCCACGCCCCCTTGTCTACCCGATCACCTATTTATTGACCTAGTTCTCCCGCAGCGCGGGACGCAGCTCGGGGCGAAGACCGGGCTAAGAGCGGGCCGTTTGAGGCCGTTCGAGGTCTTAGAGGTCTGGGCTGGGCCACGTCCCTTGGCTGCACCATTGTCATCATCTTCTTGTTTCTTAGTGAGTGTGTATATTGCTATTTTTGTGGCTAATCTTCCCCTTGCCCACCATGTGCACACGCGCTACACGTAGCAAAACTGCTAGGGGGGTCAGTAAATCTAATGGGACTTTGGACGATTTTTTAACAAAGACCAATTTGGCCATAGATGCTGAGATTACAAAAATGCAACATAGGGTCTCCCTAGAGCTGGATGCTGCTCGGAAATTGTCCCTAACTATTGCCTCCTCGAAGAAATCTTCACTAGGCAATTTTGCCTCCGCCCTCACCCCAGAGCGTACAGAAGGCCCTCGCCCCTTGCTCACTTTGGCTGATATGCATCCCTGCCCAACCTTGTCACCCTGCGCCCTAGTGGAGGATCTTCCACCAAATCCCCCTGAGGAGGTCGTGCATCCCAATTGTATAGCCGATGTTAGACCACTAGAATTAAGTAAGTCGCCTAGGGCGGCCACTAAGGCTAATAAGAATGCTAAAAAAATGGCACTGCAGCAAAAGAAGAACTTGGCTAGGTCCGCATTTGCCCGTAAAAAGGCTAAAATTGCGAGAGCCCAGTTCTTTAATTGCCGCCGCCAATTAGGTGCCCCTACTCCTGAGGCAGCAATTGACAAACCCCATACAGATAACTCCCATATAGATTTGCATGCAAGTGTCATTAACCATGCTTTAGTGGGTGATGGGAGGGCGGAACAGGTTGAATGCCTATCTGGCATTCGCAAAAATGGTCCAAGAGAGGGAAGAATGAGTGAGGACAGGAGGGATAAGAGGGGTGATGAGGAATTCGTACAAACTGTTTGGGATACTCTCAAGAGGTTACTTACCCCCCTGGAACTTAAACTTTCCAGAATGGAAAATCATCTGCTTGAGATGGATAGAACTATTGTTACATTGGCCAGCCTTAGTCTCAAGCAGATGGAAGCAGGTTCTTTACAGAGAGAGGCACCTCCACAATCGTTAGAAGTAGAAGCATCTTTTGCTCCTTCTCAAGGGCCCAAACCTGTACCTATACCTAAACCCCGTACTATAATCGGGAATAATATCATCTCCACCCCAAAAGCTAGATCTAGCCCTGTTAAAAAAGTCACAGCACCAGTTAAACCTAAGCACACTGTCTCACGTACTGAGGCCGATCCACCCTCCCGGCAGACAACTGCACGCCCTAAACCGGTGCCCTTAGCTGACCCGCATTCAATCCTGCCACCCCTTAATACCCAACCACCTCTTGCTCCTGATCCAAATAGACTTAACTTCCGCGGTGGCTATATCGACTTACCACCGGAAGCCACTCCATATGTTATAGTCTTGGCCGGTGTACCTATTCTTGACCCTACAGCGAAAGAGGACCATTGGTCCCTCAAGAATAAGGTAATACACTGGCTCAACACTAAAAGACAGCTCCCTAACCACCAGAGAAGCCACGTACTCATGGTGCGTAGAGTACCATGGGTTGGACCGAGCCACAAATCCATCATGGGCGACTGCATTGTGGTGACTTTTGCCGATCCCCACACTGCACAGCACCTCTGTACATGGGCCCCTAGCGAACATGACCATACTGTGGTTGTCAGACCCCTCACTTTCTTTTATCCACCTACGAATCAGCACTGGATGGGGGGGCCATGGACAACAATACAAAAGTCCGGGAATAGGGGTTTTAGAACTGGGGTGTCCAGTCAGAGTGCCTGGTGGCAGGGTGCTCCGACATCCAATATGTTCGGTTGCCTTGAGGAAGTCGACTGACTCGGGGGGGTAAATTCAGCAAGGAAGCTGGCAGACCATAACATTAACCCCATAAAAGGACTTAGTGCAGCCTGTTTTACGGTTCCAGTGGAGCAACAGATAACACCTGATAACACCATTATCCCCCTCCTGACTGAGGTCGCGATCCCAGTTCCACCCGTTACCTGTAACATCAGTATTCCGGTAACCTGTAACACCAATAATCCTGTAAATGAAATCAAAATAGTTTCCTGGAATATAGCGGGGCTTAGGGGCCGTCTTGAGGACGATGAGTGGGGAGATTATATTTCAACCCATGACATCATCCTTTTTCAGGAAACCTGGTCAGTTGCCCCTTTGTTTAGACTTGGCTACCTTAACTTCTATAGACCAGCTGTACAGGGAATAAAGGGCAGGGCTTCGGGCGGCCTTACCATCTGGCTAAGAAAAAACTTGGGCTTCACTGTTAGAGAATTAGAGGGGACGAATCCAGATCTTCTTTGCATATCCTTAAGCAAAAAGAACTGCAGGGATCTAATTATCATTAACATCTACGCTAGAGGCTGTCAGGGTGGCTGAAAACAACCAATCATTAATGATTTGGAAGACCTTTTAAATGAGCACAAAAGTGACCAGCTCACAATAGTGGCTGGTGACTTGAACTGCTCATTTGAACCGATCCTGAACCTTGCTGAGGATGTTTGTTTAGAAGAAGATCTCTCTTGGAATATCCCACCGTTAACAATTACTAAGGGAGTTAAGGGAACAGAGGCTGCCCTTAATTGGCTTGGGTTCTGTCTAGAATGGGGACTCCGAGCAGTCAACGGTCGTAGCATTTCAGATAAGGAGGGAAAGCCAACTTTCGATAATGGATCCTGCTCTAGTCGTATTGATTATATTTTAATCAATATCGAAGCTTGGGCTTCAGTAACTGACATGATTATTGACACCAGGCCGGAGAGCGATCATAATCCTCTCTCACTATCACTTATGGCCCTAGGACTAGGACCCCCTCAGGTGGAATCAGATTGTCTTACATCTGACCTCACCTTATGTGACAACAGAAGACGGGTCAAATGGTCCAGAGTGTCAGCAGACCCTGAGCTTATTCACCAGATTGAAGAACTGGTCCTACATACTAAGGAGAAAATGATAGCTCCCTCCCTCATTGACACGCCCAATTCTCATAACGTTGACCTTCATGAGGCGTGTTTTGCGGCCATCAAGGAACTGCTCACTAGGCCGTGCCGTAAAAATAAGACAATTCAACCGAAGGGCTGGTATAACAAAAAGTGTAGAGAAGCTCATGGCACCCTTATTGCAGCCGTTAAATCTAGAGATTTACTTGATATAAGGGCAGCAAGGCAGGCTTACAAACGTACCATTTGGGAAGTGAAAAGAGATTGGGATGACGCATATTGGCTCGACCTTCTCCATGCATGTGAGAATTCTAACCAAACAAAGTTCTGGGAGATAGTCAGGCGGGGTAGGGGTAAGGACACCCTATCCCCTGAAAACCATGTCTCTGCTGCAGATTGGGTTAAATTCTTCTCTGCTCAATTTAGAGACCTAAACGTCCCCCAGTTGGCAGGAAGTCCGTCACCAGGATCCAATTCAGCTTCACATGGTGATAAACTTATTTTTAGCAGATCAGACACAGAATATGCACTAGGTTCGATTCAGTCTGGGAAAGCACCTGGCATTGACGCGGTCCCAGCTGACCTTTTTAAGCTAAACTTAGACCTGTGGGTCCCCTACATAACTATGTTAGCAAACTCTATTGCAGCTGGGAAAAGGATACCACAGTCCTGGAAAGGGGCCGAGATCATTCCGGTCTTCAAGAAAGGGGATCGATCTTCACCTAAAAATTATCGTCCCATTAGCTTGATGGATACCACACAGAAAGTGGTCTCACGAATGGCCCTTGCTAGAATCCAGGGGTGGATGGAGTTAAACAACATACTCTCCCCCATGCAGGCAGGGTTTAGATCTGGCACCAGTACCCTTGATCAGGTGTTTCGCCTAACCATGATCTATTGGAAGGTGGTCTTTCTGGGCGGTGGTGTCATCTACGCTGCTTTTGTCGACCTTCGGTCGGCATTTGACCTGGTCCCCAGAGCTAAACTCTGGGATGCCCTGAGAGACATGGATCTTCCTCCCGAGCTACTAGATCTGGTTAAGCGTCTTCATGAGGACAACTTTGCACGCGTAAGATGGGGCAACCAGGGTCAGGTGACCGCTAGCTTCCCTGTCGAACGAGGTGTTCGGCAGGGTTGTGTGCTGGCCCCTACCTTGTTTCTCCTGTTTATCAACCGGGTAGTTGCATTCTTTAAAGATACCAATACTGATGCACCTACCCTGGGGGGGTCAAAGTATCCCATGCTAATATTTGCCGATGACACCCTGCTCCTTTCAAGGACTCGAAGCGGCCTACAGACTGCTTTAAATAGATTTTCTGATTTCTGTGCCATTAATGACCTCCAGATCAATGCTGATAAGACTAAATTTATGATCTTTAACAGAAATAAACCCATCTCCAGCTCATTTACATTAGAGGGAATTCCAATTGAACAGGTTAAAGTCATGTCCTATCTGGGCGTGACATTGGACCACCAACTAACCTGGAAACCCCAGCTAGAGGTACTAACTCTCAAATTTGTCCGCCTCACAGGATGTTTGTTAAAGGAGCAGAAAAAAACCTTGACGAAACGCATCGCTCCGGTGTTAAAAATATATGAGGCCAAGGTGAATGCTGCTACCCTTTACGGTGCGGATATTTGGGGATACAAAGGGATGCCGACTCTTATCAGTGCTCAGAACAAGTTTCTTAGGAGCTTAGTGGGGCTCCCCCAATCTTCCCCTATAATACCACTGTTCTTAGATTTGGGTTGCAGACAGCTGGATGAGATGGCTCAATACCGCCTTATAGCTCTTTGGCGCCGTCTATGGACGAGCCAGGAGCTTAGCTTGTTTGCCCAAGAACTAGGTGAGGTTAGGGCTCTATGGGGTGCACAGAAGATCCCTTGGCTACGGGAAGTCAAAAGAATATTATATTCTATGGGCCTCCCAGAGCTGTGGTTGCACCCAGAAAGCTCTATCTTCCCTTCGAAAGTGGAACTTAGAGACCTGTACTGGGCTGACATAAAATCCGCTTTGATCGTACGTTCTTCTGCTAACAACCTAACAGGTCAGTTTCTTTTGCAAAAGACATCCCCATCTCTTGAAACCTATTGGGACTCGATAGGCAAAACACTCGATCGTAAACTGTACCACCAATTCCGAGTGGGAACTTTGCCTATCAAATCCTTCACTGCAAAGTGGGCAAAAAACCAGAGTAATAAATGCCCCTTTTGCCCCGATCAAGTAGAAAGTCTAGGTCATATATTCTTTGCATGTCCTGTGTACAGATCACCTAGACTAAAATGGCTGAAACCAGTTTGTCAAACACTTAACTGTAGAAGTAGCTATGCAGCCTTGCTCAAATTAAGAGATATATGCACTACAAAATCAGTGACATGTATTGCAAAATTTTTGGGCTGGCTCTGGCTTATTCGTGCTAAGAAATTATAAACTGTCTTTTTATCTGTTTTATTGTTACCAAAACTGTTATATCTAAATCATTTCTCTTTTATCTGCTTATATATTGGGGGATGCTATGTATAATATTATCAATGTCAGGAAATGTTTTTTTTTATATACATGTATTTGGATGTCTTTTATGAATTTTATTCGAAATGAACCAAGGATTTACTAAGAAAAAGGTAATCTTTCAAGATTGAGAATGATGTGGAGCAGAATAGAAAATGCATACCCGAAGATCCAGGTGGCATACTCACCAAATATAAAGATTTGTGTTGGATGGTGGATATAATTTAAGAATTCATTTTAGTGTGTACAAACTTGACTGTTGAATTTCTATGCAATATGGGGTCATGAATTTGAGTACAATCACCAAACAAAAGAATATAATCATCATCACATTGAAACAGTTTGTCAGAAGTTGTGGTCCAGAATGTATTGTCAACAGAAACTGGGCCATAAACATTAAACACTGTTATGGGTTTGTTATCAACAAGGAGTTTAACAACAATCCATCTACCATCAGAGTCTTGTTCTTGGTAATGACAGTAATATATACATGTTTATGACAAAGAACTAGAACTTTTCCTACCCAACATCTTTTTATTTTGGTGGCTTCTTATTCAGAGAGATGTGATTTCTGTCGTGGCACATCTGTTTTGAGTTTAGCTAGGTGGGATACCACTCTGTGCCGTTTAATAGGGTTACCTAAACCATTGATATTCCATGTGATAACTTTGAATGTAATACTAAAACAAAATCATGTTTAATTGGTATGTCTACAGTGAAAAATTATTGAAACAAAGAATTAAATGCTGGGGAAAAAAGAATTTGTGTTTAGTAGAAAGAGGGTTGAAGAAAAGGATAAGGCATAAGGAAGAAAAGAGGACAGAGTAGAACAATGGAGAATAATGTAAGAAAGGAAATAGTGAAACAGAAAACATAGACACAGTGCAAGTCATACAAATGATCACTGAAGAACATACCTAGAATACAAATAAGATGAAAGGGAGGGTGGCAAATATGGAAGATGACGGCAACAGCACCTGAACTCCAAAGGATAGCAGGAAGCCTTGACTTGGGTGAAGGCATCACATAAGAATGAGACCTTAAAGGAAGGAAACGTAAAACAGATACCTGTATCATAAGAAAAAATATTATAGATGATAAATTTTGTTATATTGTAAAACAAAAACATTGTAACAATAAGAAATTAAAGAAACCAATAGCCCAATAATTTTAAATGGAAACATGCAAGAGAACAAGTTAATAATCAAATAATTCTTAAAGTGTCCATGTCTTCTCCTCCGTATTGCTGAAGACGTTTCTTAAATGCAGCAGGCTACTCATAAGTTGTAGTCTTTTCTTTGTATGTCACCTTAAACAAGCAGGGATGTATTAAACCAAATCTAACATTCTGAGGCCACAGGTGTCACAATACGAGCACAAAGTCCCCACTTTTTAATGGGCATCAGAAAGAGTAATGCACGGTGCAAAACCCTTAATACATTTTTTGATGAAACACTATGCTTGGCCACGAAGAGACTGGTGATGTTCTGGAAATCGACCTCGAACCCTCCACATTAAAGTGGCTCGCTGACCTTCAGAGGGCATTGGCATTTGAACATGAGCTAACCCGCAACAATATGATGGGCTTCCCTGCTCCAACTAACTCCCCAGACTGGAGAAAATATCAAACGTTCATTGAATTAAAACTGCAAAAAACTTACCCTGCACCTCCTACTCCTTAGGCTCACTCACAGTTATAGCCATGCATGGGGAGGTCTGTACATGGAGAATTCCTCTTGGACAGATGTCAACCTTCCCTCCCCCTCCTGTGTGTCCTAACTTCGGCACACTAGTGACTGTTCTCTCATAAGCAAATGATCGTTATAATCATTGGCTGGAGATGTCATTGGACCTGGCCCTACCAAAGGCTGAACTCTCCCATTGTAGTGGGGCGAACAAAAAAGCCTGGTATACTCCAGAGCTCAGAACTCTTAAACAGCTTTGCAAGCAGAAAGAGAGGATGTGGAGGAAAGATTACCTTGAAGCCAGTAAAAATAGCTATAGGACTGCGGTACGTAACTACAAACGGGCTATCAAAGTTACCCAGTCCAACTACTACCAGGAAAAAATTACTTCTGCCGCTAGCTCCTCCAGGGAAAACTTCAAAATATTTAAGTCCTTAGTTACCCCTCCGACCCCCACTATTGACCCTCTTCTTGCCCACACACGCTGCAGGGAGTTAGCAAACTTCTTTGCTTCGAAGGTAGCAGACATATATTTGACATTTTTGGGGACCCTTTTTGGGGACCCCTGTAGGACCACTTCTCCCCCAGGCCCCAGATTTGACCCTTCTTGAGACATTCCCCCCTCTCGACTGTCTGAAGGTTCAGTCGCTTCTGAACAGCTTAAAATCAGGCTCGCCGGTTGTTGCTGCACCACCTACTGTTCTTAATTTGGTCTCAGACACGGTGGCCCCGGTGATTCGGGAGGTGATTAATACCTCCCTGGCAGCTGGGTTAGTCCCTCTCTCCTGGAAACAGACAAGAGTAAAGGCGTTACTGAAGAAACCCAATCTCAATCCTGATGAATGGGCCAACTATCGCCCTATCTCTTTGCTGCCTACGATTAGTAAGCTTGCCGAAAAATATGTAAATTCCCTGATATCCACCTTTATCGAAAATAACAACTTACTATATCCAACCCAGACCGGGTTTAGGTGCAAACAGGGGACTGAAACTGCCCTTATTGCAGTAGTTGAGGAAGCAAGAAAGATCGTTGATGGAGGCAGTTGTGCGGCCATACTGTTATTAGACCTCAATGCGGCCTTTGATACTGTTAACCATTCTATTCTGACTCAAACGATGAGTAATATAGGTATCACTGGGACCGCACTGAGGTGGCTACAATCCTTCCTCTCCGAGCGTACTTTTTCGGTATTTGAGGATGACATCTCCTCCCCCCCCTATGCATCTACACTGTGGCGTTCCCCAGGGTTCATCCCTCAGCCCAACCTTATTTAATATATACATGAGACCATTGGCTGAGGTGGTGCTACCTTGGGGGGTACAATTGGTGACCTATGCTGATGATACTCAGATTATCATCACTCTTTCTGGGCAGGAATCGACCTATGACAAGCTTTCCTCCTGCCTCGGCAGAGTCCGCGAGTGGATGGATGATTCCTTCCTGAAACTCAACGGAGCAAAAACAGAGGTCATGATGCTAGGACATAATGCACCCTCCTCGGTGGAGGGATGGTGGCCGAATACTCTGGGCCAGCCCCCCCTCCCCAAAGGAGAGACTTAAGAGTCTGGGAGTATGGCTGGACACAGCGCTTAATTTTTTAGTGCAAGCTCGGAAGGTAGCAGCTACCTGCTACGCCCTGATGAGATCACTCAGGAAAATCATTGGGCTACTTCCGTTTGAAGCGAGGCGGATATTAGTACAGGCCCTGATTTTAACTCACCTTGACTATTTCAACGCAGTCTACCTAGGGGCCTCACAGGGGACACTTAGGGTCTTACAGACTGTACAGAATTGTGCAGCCCGGATGCTTTTACAGATCACACGAAGAACCTTACCCAAGCCAGCGCTCCGACAACTACACTGGCTGCCAGTACAACAAAGGATTGAATTTAAGGCTATGACCATCGTTCATAAAGCCCTGAAAAAGACAGGACCTGATCTCATTCAACCTCTATTCTGCCCCTATCAAACTAATAGGACCCTTAGATCCAGTAGTAAGAACTTACTGGCAGACCCTAGGATAAGGAGAAGCCGTATGGGTGGCAGGCGTTTTGCTGTACAGTGGGCAAAACTTTGGAACAGTTGCCCGATGCTATTCGGCTGGAGGAGAACCATCTTAGGTTTAGGAATATGCTGAAAACTTTTTTATTCCCCTAAATCATCGGGAATGAATGGACCACTGAAGCGCTGGGATGCCTCCGGGTAACCATGCGCTATAAAAATGTGTAGTCATTCAGTCATTCATTCATATATGCAGAGGTTATTCCTGTGATTTCAATTGTCATGACCCACTGTGGGCTGTTTAAGTAGAGAGCTCTCTGACTCCAGAAGAGAAATACATGAAGCTGTAAGTTGAAGGCTATGTGTTTTTTGCTCTACCATCTAAACTAGTGACTCCAGAGAGGATTGAACTGAACTCTTTATTAACTGTATGATTACTTAAAAACTTTACAGTATAAAACACATAAGCAACACCCCTCCTCCCATCCACCCTCCCCATTGAGCTTCCCAGCACGCAAAGTAAAAATGCACCATGCCTGCATTTGTCCTATTTACTACTCTGTGTCCCTCTAAGACTGCAAATTAAAAATGTATTCAAATGTGAGATCAACTCCTTTATAATGGTGGTTTGTGCCAATTCTTGCTCAGTCCTGTTAAGTTCAATAGTTTTATAGGGTCCGCCAGGGTCATTGCCTAAGTTGTATAGTTTTTTTTTCTTCGTTTTTTTCTTTAGAGTTTTATATAGCTTGAACTAGACCCAAGACATTGGGTATCAGAATGCTTTACATGAGCACTAGTTTCGTTACAGATGAACACATTCCTTTTTGTTAGGCACTGGGAGACTAAGTGATATTCCCAGAATCACAAGATGTTGAGCATCATTGCTGAGACTGAAAACTCGGTTCCCCAGATCCGAGGTTGACTGCTCTAGCTGTAAGGCTACATCTTCTTTCCAGGTTGTCTTTAATAAGAGTTCTTGATGTGCTCCCCACTGGACCCCATGTCTATCTTTGTAATCCGATTGTACTTGTGAGAAAGCCCCTGGATTCACTGACGTCCATTTGAGCTAGGGCGCCGGCTGGTTTAGTTACTGAATAATTGCTCCAGAGAGTACCAGTTATCATCTAACTTCCACATGCACAGCAGGACACACACTCTATCCCGTCTTCGCTGCAGGAAACAGCATCTTCTATAGCCACACCACCAAACTCCTCTGGATCGACCACCACTGCATCCACTTCCCTTTCAACAAACCCACTGCACACCGGCACGCCCACCGTTTACCCAGCAGAAGCTGGGACTGACTCAGAGAAGGTCAACTCACCACCTTCCTTAATGACACATCAACACTGACATCCACAGACATCAACACCACAGAGGCAACCCAAACAAATGGATTGAAAACTGCGCCGACACCCTTGTAACCTCAAGAAAGCAGCTGGCAAACAACACGTTGAAAAAGCAAGCTGGTTCACTCCCACGCTTAAAAAGTCCAGACACACCTGTAGATGGCTTGAGAAGACATGGAGGAAAAATGAAACCCAGAAGCCCAAGCTGCCTTTAAAGCAGCCTCAACCGCTCACACCCACCTCTCAAAACCACAAGGAAGAAGACCCTCCAAGACAGAATCCCCAACAACGTATACAATAGCAAAGAACTCTTCAGCATCATCAAAGAGTTTGTCTTACCAAATAGCAAGGCCACAGACGTCCCGCCCTCCCAGAACCTCTTCAACAGACTCAGCACCTTCTACTACCACAAGATAAGACTATATACAACATCTCTGACACCCAGGACCACCCCACCACATCAGCAACTACCCCAAACGACGCCAATCTCCCGACTGACTTTGCACAGCTGGTCCCCACTCACCACAGATGACACCATAAAGACCTTGAAAAGCATTCACTCTGGAGCACCTTTTGACCCCTGCCCACACTGCATTTTCCACAGAGCTGCCTCCACCATGTCACCCGAGATATGCAGAACTATAAACTGCTTCCTCAAGACCGCCACCTTCCCCGATGACTGGAAACACGCCGAGATCAACTCCCTCCTGAAGAAACCCTCTACGAACCCTAGGATCCTCAAGAGCTTCCGGCCCTTCTCCCTGCTCCTTTTCCCAACCAAAGTCATTGAAAAAGCCATCAACGCCCAGCTCGCTGACTTTATCAAAACCAACCACATCCTGGACATCTCCCAACTGGATTCTGAAGCAATCATAGCACCGAGACTGCCCTACTCACTGCCACCGACGACATCCACTTCCTCCTTGACCAGGGTGAAACCACAGCCCTCGTCCTACTGGACCTCTCGGCGGCATTTGACACCGTCTCCCACCCCACCCTAGCCTCAAGACTCCACGATGCTGGTCTCTGAGACAAGGCCCTCAACTGGATCTGCTTCTTCCTCACCGGCAGAACACAACGGGTTAGACTCCCACCCCACCTCTCGAAACTAACAGAGATCAGCTGCGGAGTACCCCAGGGCGCCACCATCATCAAGGTCTACATGGCCCCAATTGCAGCTATCATCAGGAACCAGGACCTCAAGACCTGGCTCTTCAGATGAACTCAGCACTTAGTCAGATCTGCTGCGCCCCTCCCCAACAGCACCTTGAGACGCCCACAGGTGAGTAGCTGCGCTTTAGAAACTCTGATTGATTTAGTGATTGATAACTGTTATAAATCTTGGTAGCCTCCTCCAAGAAAGGTTTTAATGCACACATTTCATTAGGGATCACATCCATAGAAGCCAGGATAGATTTAACTGGATGAGGGTGATCTTTATTTTGCATCCTATTTTACCCTGAACAGAATTTTACTTAACAAAGACATTTTCGGAATAGTACCTGGGTGAGAGTCAGGTTTGTGAGAGGTAGCGCCATCAGTGTCATTGTAGGTAGAGTCTGAGTCTAATTGTATAACGTTGCTGGAGGTACCAGATAGCTTAAGATGTCTTGTTTTCCCTACATAAGACAAAACGGGCTAGAAAAAGAGAAAATTCCAGGATATTACTGGCTCCGCATTGTCACGTGAGGGGGAAATTAAAGTAAAGCACACAGAAGTTATTGACAATACACTGAAAACAGTAAATCTAAGGACCAAAGAAGGGAAGATTGTGAGAAATAGTGATGAAAATAGTAGTGGGTATCTCTCTTTATGCAGCTGTGGAAAAAGATGACTTTGTAATTATAAAGAAAAGCAGCACCCCAAAGATCTGAACCTAACAGAGAAGTTCTCAGGAAATTATGCTAGAAACATTGAGGCATGCAGTGGCATCATACATTTAGTATTTGTATTAATGGAGAGGCCCTAGAGACCAGCTTGGAACATATGAGAAGATCACTGAGGTAACCAAACATCCTGGTATGAAGTAAAAGTTAATGTAATGTTCTCACCACCTAATTGGAAACATGCTCATTGTGTCCATAAGAGATAGAGGTCGTCAGAGGTTGGTCATATGCTGTAGAGGAGAGCTGGCACACGTGAGAAAAGTGCGGGAGCTTGAACTGGCTCCGTTTGATAAGATATGCACTCACTGCCTCACAAAATGGTGGGCGCGATATCTCATTGTGAGGAGAAAATTCACTGGGGATGGCCGCGTACAAAGGCAAGGAGTAATGCTGCAAAAGTGAATTCCAGTGACTCATTGGGTGCTCGGAGGTGAGGCATTCATGTGTATCGGCCCCGAAACTGTAGAAGGCTCCCTGCGTCAACTGTAACTCAGTAGCTGTTAGAATTGGGGGTCTCTAGTTGGTGCAGGTAGGTACTTGTGACAAATAGGGACCCTCTCCTCTAGTCAGAGTAAGGGGAATTACACTCCTAAAATAACCACTGCTCACCCCCTTGGTAGCTTGGCAGGAGCAGCAAGGCTTTATTTCAGAGTTGTTGTAAGTTAAGCATTTGTGACCACATACAGTATTTATTTATTTATTTATTTATTTATTATAAAGTTTTGTATAGCGCGAACAAGACCCGTGGGTATCAGAGCGCTTAACATAGAAGACTTAGAGAATAAACAAATACATCAACAGTTATACGAACAATATATATGAGGTAGGTGATATAAATTTGAAAACACATGTGTAGTTAGCGTTAAATATTCAGTTGCGGCTAAGCTTCTATCGTACGTAATATAAGTAAACAGGTATGAGGTAGGTCGTTATAAGTTCATGACTGTTCTACTCTAAGTAGAGTATTTCTTCATCAAAAAGCTCTTCACTTCTCGTTTGAATGTTGTCACATTCTGGATCTTCCTAATGTTAGGAGGGAGTGAGTTCCAGACTCTGGGGGCAGCTCCTGAGAACGCTCTGTCATAGGTTTTTTTCTTACGGAAAAAGTCTGGCCGTAACAGCAACTCCTCAGCACTCCTAGCTGGTCTGTTACCCCCCGACAGCTGAATTTTCTTCGCTAGGTATCTTGGGGTGTTGTGGTGTAGCGCTTTATGGGTGATACATGCTAACTTCATTTGGATTCTGGCTTCAAAAGATAGCCAGTTTAAAGCTTTCAAGTGTGGTGATATATGGTCATATTTCCTAGATCCGGTGATAATTCTTGCCGCAGCGTTAAGGCATGCTTTCAGTGGCGCTGTGGACGTTTTTGGTACTCCAGCTAAGGTGGTGCAGCCATATTCAATCCTCGAGATAACTAAGGATTGGATTGCCAATTTGAGATCCGCCTCTGAGATGAATGGTTTCAGTTTTCTTAAGTAATTCAGGTGGAATCGGGCATTTTTGGCCATTGAGTTAATGTGGAAAGGGGCGACCATTCGGTCCCCCCGAACGTATGGTTGAGTACCACGAGCCCCCCGGGAAGCCATTTTGTGGGCGGGAGGCGAGCCTCGGCTGGTATGCCCGAAGCGGCGTAGCCGGGGCGCGCTTCTTCCCGCCCTTGAGTGGGCTGGCCTAGACACTGACGCGGCCGGCCACGCCCTAGGGGCAGGCAGGGGCGGGTTTACGCCCGCCCTGAAGACGGATAAAAGGAGCAACAAGCCAAGAACGCATCCTCTTGTTCCTGTGCTCTGAAGCTGCACCCCCTCGCTGCACGTGAGCTCGAGACGGAACGAAGAGCCAATTTTGAGTGTGGTAATCTTTCTTGTTTGTTTTACAGATACTCAGTCGGAGAATGCCTAAGAAGGTGGGAAAGCGAATGACTACCGACCAGATGCTGCGTGTTCTGATGAAGGAGGTGACTGACCTAAAGAAGCGAATGGCGGAGAAAGATGGCGAAGAGGGACCGAAACGTCCGTTGGCTGGAACTGCTCCGGGAGGAAAAGGCAAGAGACCCAGAAGGGGAGCAGCTGGAGGGGACATCCCGGTTCCATGCACCCCACTTCCAAGTTCGGTGCCGGCGGGGGGGAATCCGATTCCCGTGGTGGTCACCCCTGTGTCCGGCGAGGATATGCCGCCCGAGCTGGCAGCACAATTAGCAGCGTGGTTGGGAAAAGATAGCGAGGGCGCCACGGCTGATGACGCACGAGTTTTGATGAGGCAACTGCGTGAAACAAGGGAGGCAGCGAAGGCAGCATCGCCAGTTATCGCGCCGGCCGCGGCAGGAGGAAAGCCACCTGGGACAGGCCCTGCCGCAGATACAGCTTCCGGTTCAGGTAAGCGGCCATTGCCGGTAGCGAGGGATGAGTCTGCCCCGTCACGAAGGGAAAAGTTGCGTCAACATGTCCCTCTAGCTATTAAGGAGAAGATATGGGCAGATGAGTATGTAAACATCTTCTCGTTGCTTACCGATCATTATGAGATGGAGTATGTTAAGAGCCAAAAAGAGCTCATGCATCCGGGTGTTTGGCGCGCAAAGATGGCCGCCTTCAAGGTAAATGAAAACATTGGCAATTGGGGCAAAGCATGGGGGATTTTCACATCCATCCTGGGCGAACGTAGGCCCAAATTGCTGTCTGAATTACCGATTTATCAGTCTCGGATCATGGGGTATTCTGTGTCACATGGGGGCAATCAGTGGTTCTGTTACGACAATATTTTCAGAAAAGCGAAAGAACATGATAAAAACTTAACTTGGGATTGTTACGATTCTGTGTCTTGGTCAAAAATGGCGGATACTGGTATGCTGAATTTGCCATTGGTGGGGAGTAATGGGGGGGAGTCCTCCCGCCAATATTCGGGGACCCCCTTTCGATCAGGCGCGAGCAACGAATACCACTCCAGGCCGAACGGCACCACAGGTAAAAAGGGGAGTTGTTGGAATTTTAACAGGGGAAAATGTACGAGGCCCCAGGGGTCATGCAAATTTAGGCACAAATGTAGTGGGTGTGGGCAAGCGTCCCACCCTGAGTCCATGTGCAGAGCCAAAACGGGTGATAACGGGGGTAGAGGAGGCGCCAAACAGGTCTGAAACAGTCCGAGGGGCGCCTTTACCTACTCCGATTGATACCTTGGCAATGATTCCTTGGCTCAGCGAATACCCGGATCACGCTTCCGCTGGGGTGTTGCGAAACGGGTTTTCATATGGTTTCCGCATCCCAGTGGGGGAGTTTCAGGGTTTAGCGAAATGTAAAAACCAAATATCAGTCTTGCAGCACACGACCGTGGTACAGGAGAAGATTGGGAAAGAGGTGGCTCGAGGTCGAGTCGCCGGTCCGTTTCACGTTCCACCGGTCGCTAACTTTGTTTGTTCCCCTTTAGGGGTGGTCCCCAAGAAGGACCCGGTGAGTTTCGGCTGATACATAATTTGTCGGCCCCACGTGGTCTTTCCGTAAATGATGCGATAGACCCGGCAGTGTGTTCAGTACGGTATGCATCTTTCGATGAGGCCGTAGCCATATTGAATCGCCTAGGGCCCGGTGCGCTGATGGCAAAATCTGATATCGAGTCAGCGTTCCGGTTGCTCCCGGTACATCCAGACGATCAGCGTCTTCTTGGTTTCATGTTTCAGGGACACTATTACATGGATAGATGTATGCCAATGGGGTGCTCTATATCTTGTTCCTATTTTGAGCAGTTCAGTTGTTTCCTGCAATGGGTCTTCACAAAGAAGACGGGGTTTCATCAGGTTATGCATTATCTCTATGACTTTTTGTTTCTAGGGGCAGCCGGGGATCCGGAATGTGGTCAGGCCTTGAATGAATTTTGTGCCTTAATGAATCATTTTGGTGTGCCATTGGCACCCGGTAAGACAGTGGGTCCTTCGACTTGCCTGGAGTTTCTGGGGATCGAGCTCGACTCGGAAGAGGGTTGTTTTCGTTTACCAAGAGAAAAAGTGCTCAGGTTCAGGGCATCCCTGGAGACGTGTATTAGTCTGTCTAAGGTTAAGTTGCAGCAATTACAACAATTGGTGGGACAGCTGAATTTCGCCCTGAGAGTAATGCCGATGGCCCGCCCCTTTTCCCGCTCGATCGCTCAGGCCATGGTCGGCCTGAAGGAGAGTCACCATCGCACAAGGCTTTCGGCCGAGGTTCGCCAGGACATGCGCATTTGGTTAGCATTTCTGGCGGATTTCAATGGTCGAGTTGTCTGGAACAAACCGGCCGTATCCTCTGAGGAGCTGGGCCTGTGGACGGACTCGGCAGGGAGCGTTGGTTTTGGCGCCATATTTGGCACACAATGGTCAGCTCAAAAATGGCCGTCATGGTGGCATGAGGGTGGGCTGACGAGTAACATTGCATTTCATGAACTGTTCCCCATTCTGGTGGCCCTGAAAACTTGGCCGGAGGGGTTGAGAGATCACTCTGTGGTATTCTGGTCTGATAACATGACCGTGGTTGAGTGTATCAATAGCCAGGCGGCGCGATGCAAATGGATCCTGAGGCTGCTCAAAGAAATTGTCTTGTTATGTATGCAATTGAATGTCCTATTTAAAGCAAGACACGTGCCGGGGGTGATGAACCAAGCGGCTGATGCGCTTTCTCGTTTCCGTATGCAGGCCTTCTGGGGTTTTCTGCCCACAGCGGACCCGGTGGCGGCACCCTTTCCCGAAGCTCTCTGGTCTCTCGGTGCCCCGAACTACGAAACCTCGTGGGAGAGAGTTTAGCACCCAGGACAAGGAAGGCATATGAAGGGGCGTTCCGTTCCTATTTGGCCTTTTTGGGGACTACTGGAGAGGAGCTTTGGGGCCAGGAGGAGTGGGTGGTGAATTTTTTACTGTCTTTACATCAGGCAGGCAAATCTGTGGCTACAGCCCAGAGGCATCGGGCAGCCATTTCCTTTGTGGCAAGGGCTTATGGGATCCAGGACCCGACAGCGTCTTTCGTTGTACAAAAAGCGATACGTGGGTGGCAACGCCTTGAGGGTCGCAGAGTAGATGAAAGGCGCCCGATAGGTCTGGATAGGTTGGCCCTGTTATTATCTGTACTCCCTTCAACATGTTCATCCCAGTATGAAACAGTGTTATTCCGAGCCGCTTTTGCTCTAGCATTCCATGGGGCTATGCGGGTAAGCGAACTAGTGGCGAGGAACAAGCGGGATGTGACGGGGGGACTGTGCCGAGAGCACGTTCAGGTCAGAGGGGAGACAATGTCCATCTCATTTGTCAGGTCCAAGTCCGACCAAGGTGCGGTGGGGGACTGCACAATCATACAAAGGATTCCCGGGTCCTCCATGTGCCCAGTAAGTTGCGTAGAGGAATATTTAGCGCAAAGGGTGGCATCATGGGGGGGGACCTTGTTGAGACACGCTGACACCACCCCATTGACGAGGTTTCAGTTTCAGCGGGTGCTTGCGATGTCAATTTCCGCTGCGGGCTTGAACCCCGGCGAGTTTGGGACCCATTCCTTTCGGATAGGGGCTGCTACTGAGGCTACAGCCAGGGGTCTGAATGTCGAACAAGTAAAACGTGTGGGGCGTTGGTCCTCGAACTGTTATAAGAGGTATGTGCGGTTGCACATGTTGTGAAGCTGTAATGATGTACTCACGCTTCTTGTTTTTGTTTGGTTTTCAGTTGCGCAAGCCTACGAGGCGGGGCGGACTGTGCAGTCGACCCAACACCGGGTCAGCGGTCAGACATCACCGGCTGTGAAAAAGGAGGTGTGGGTCGTGGGCCACTCATACGTGAGGCGGGCCGCGGACGTATTCAAAGCAGGTGACATGATTCACGTGGCTGGGGAATACGGGTACAGTGTGTCCTTCTACGGAAAGGGCGGGCTCTGTATTGACCAATTTCAATCATTTTTTGAGGGTTTGTTAGGGCGGATGAGGTCACTGCCGGCTATAGTCATAGTGCATCTCGGGGGCAACGATTTGGTGTCCACTGGTAGACGACTACTTCTTGAGGCAATGCTTTCCACTGTAAGTTGGATAGCGAGAAGAGTTCCAGGGTGCACAATCGCATGGTCCCATTTGATCCCGCGAAAAGTGTGGCGGGGGGCTCTTTCAGTTTCTGCTCTGAATCATTCAGTAAGGAAGATTAATAATAAAGTGAGTCGATTGTTCCGTTCAGGTACACTGCATTCTATTTCGCATGGTTGTATTATGGGGGACAGTATGTATTTGGGTGATGGTGTTCATTTGTCCCGGGTTGGGAACGAGTTACTCATAGGAGACCTGATAGCTTGGCTGGGGACTTTAAGACATGACCTTTAGGTAGGAGTGTGTGGGGGGTCCGGATAGCCGGTCAACTATCCGGCCTGTGGCGGTTAGGTCATGATCGGTGAGCACTAATTGGTAGATCCCTATGAGTGGGCGTCACCCATTACGGATGGGAGCGCTCGAGGGAGGTGGCCATTGGCCCCTCAACGGGTAGGCGGTCCCTTCTAAGGATGGGACGCCGAAAGGAAAGGAAAGGCGGTCAAGGCTCCTTCCTGGGTAGGAGGGGCTACAGCCCCCTCCTGGGGAATTTCCCGGGGCCAGGATATCTGCGACGGCAGATGTGGTAAGTTGTGTGGGGTTTGGGAGGGGGTCTACGCTACCTTCTAGATACCTCACACGAGTCCTCGGACGACCTTTAAGTGGCGTCGAGTTTATTGGGGCCCCCGTCAAGTCAAGGGAAATTGGTAGTTGCACTTGAGGTACACCTCTGTGCGGTCGCCCCTCACAAGTGAGGGGGATATTTCTGGTTTAGGGATCTTGACACCGGTTACGACCTTGCCGTTGGCCCTTAAACGTTAGGATGTACAATTTCAAAATGTCAAGTTAATGTTTTGTAGGATGTTAGTTCGGCTAGGAGAACCTTTGTATTAGAGAATATGTTAAGGTGAGCCAAACATCGCAATGTGGTAATGAAATTGTACATAATATGAAACTGTTATTTTAATGTTTTAATTTTGTTTCATATTTTAATAAATACGGCCGGGAGGGTCACTCCCTCCCGTCTTCCAAAAGTTCAGAACTGTTTCCGGTTTCCCATCCTTGGGGAGTGTGTTGAGAGGGGGTGGCGGGTATCTCGGCCATATGGAAAGGGGCGACCATTCGGTCCCCCCGAACGTATGGTTGAGTACCACGAGCCCCCCGGGAAGCCATTTTGTGGGCGGGAGGCGAGCCTCGGCTGGTATGCCCGAAGCGGCGTAGCCGGGGCGCGCTTCTTCCCGCCCTTGAGTGGGCTGGCCTAGACACTGACGCGGCCGGCCACGCCCTAGGGGCAGGCAGGGGCGGGTTTACGCCCGCCCTGAAGACGGATAAAAGGAGCAACAAGCCAAGAACGCATCCTCTTGTTCCTGTGCTCTGAAGCTGCACCCCCTCGCTGCACGTGAGCTCGAGACGGAACGAAGAGCCAATTTTGACCCACCCACCGGCCCCTGAGGACAGCCAGTTGTTTGGAATAAAGCTTTAATGTGGTAATTCTATCTTTTGCAGGTTGTGGTGATGGTCGTGTTATTTTGAATATGCAATAAAGAATGGTCATCTACAGTATGTTTTTCAAATAAAGTTATGCTGCGCTAATATTTGATCAGTAATCACATATGAAATGGTTATGGTATTTTGTAATTGAGTTATGTTAGCTAAATTGTCGTATTTATTTTTGGTCGGGCGGTAAGGTCATGATCGGTGAGCACTAATTGGTAGATCCCTATGAGTGGGCGTCACCCATTACGGATGGGAGCGCTCGAGGGAGGTGGCCATTGGCCCCTCAACGGGTAGGCGGTCCCTTCTAAGGATGGGACGCCGAAAGGAAAGGAAAGGCGGTCAAGGCCCCTTCCTGGGTAGGAGGGGCTACAGCCCCCTCCTGGGGAATTTCCCGGGGCCAGGATATCTGCGACGGCAGATGTGGTAAGTTGTGTGGGGTTTGGGAGGGGGTCTACGCTACCTTCTAGATACCTCACACGAGTCCTCGGACGACCTTTAAGTGGCGTCGAGTTTATTGGGGCCCCCGTCAAGTCAAGGGAAATTGGTAGTTGCACTTGAGGTACACCTCTGTGCGGTCGCCCCTCACAAGTGAGGGGGATATTTCTGGTTTAGGGATCTTGACACCGGTTACGACCTTGCCGTTGGCCCTTAAACGTTAGGATGTACAATTTCAAAATGTCAAGTTAATGTTTTGTAGGATGTTAGTTCGGCTAGGAGAACCTTTGTATTAGAGAATATGTTAAGGTGAGCCAAACATCGCAATGTGGTAATGAAATTGTACATAATATGAAACTGTTATTTTAATGTTTTAATTTTGTTTCATATTTTAATAAATACGGCCGGGAGGGTCACTCCCTCCCGTCTTCCAAAAGTTCAGAACTGTTTCCGGTTTCCCATCCTTGGGGAGTGTGTTGAGAGGGGGTGGCGGGTATCTCGGCCATATGAGCTTTCATGTCCAGATTCTCGTCCAATGTGATTCCTAGCGATTTCGCTGACTTGATTAGTGTAGGGGTGCAGTTTAGCGCAGTCAAGACTTTCGTCCATTCCTTTATTTCCGTATGGCTCCTAGCTGGTGAGATTAGTAGGAACTCTGTTTTGTGAGCATTTAGCGTCAGCTGATTCGTAGTTAACTATTGTAGAGCCATTTTTAATGACTTGTTCATTCGTTCAATGTCTTTTAGAGATGCGATCTTTAAGTATATTTGCGTGTCGTCTGCATACATGTGATAGGATATCTGTGATTTTTGGAGAATTTCTGTAAGCGGTTCGACGTATAGGTTAAACAGATCTGGGGATAACGTCGATCCTTGGGGGACTCCTATTGAAATAGGGGATGGGAGAGAGATTGACTCGTTGACCAGGAATCGCTGCGTCCTGTTCTGTAGAAAAGACTCAAACCATTTCAGCACCGTTCCTGATAGTCCCATCCTGTCTCGCAGCCTAGTCAGTAATGCTTCGTGATTTACCGTGTCGAAAGCCGAGGACAGATCAAGGAGAATCAGTAAGCATGTTTGATTTTGGTCAAGGGCCTGTAGTGCATCGTCAACTATATGGAGGATCGCTGTTTCCGTACTATGCCCTGCCCTGAATCCTGATTGGCATTCATCAAGCAATGAGAACTTGGTGATGTGTTGGCTCAGTTGGTTCTGTACGCATTTCGCAATTAGCTTGGCCAGAACCGGGATGTTGGTCACTGGGCGAAAGTTGTTTGGGTCCGATGTCTCTGCTGAGGGTTTTTTGATTATGGGAGCAACTTGACCTGTTTTTAGGCAGTCAGGGAGGATCCCTTGTGAAAGTGAAGCATTTATAATTTCGGTCCATATTGGAACCAAGACGTGATTGATTTCTTTTAAACATTTTGCGGGAAGGGGGTCTTGGTAGTGGTTGTTTGGTTTGATTTCAGAAAGAGTTTTGGCGATATTGTGCTGGTCATATAGTTCGAACGTATCCCAATTTGCCTCATTTTTTGCCTTGGTTCTCTCCGTTGTAGAGACGGTGTCGCTCATAGGCCTTGGTTTGGTGGGAAGGTTCACCACGGCGTTTTTGAGTTCTATTTCAAGCGATTTCGCCTTCTCCGTGAAAAATGTGGAAAATTCTTCACAATTTAGGGGTGTTTTAGAGTTCTCATGAACGGATTTGGCTAGTTTGTTTGATTGTTGCTTTAGGATTTCAAAGAGTTTTCGTGGTCTGTTTTTGGCATTATCCAGTTCTGATCTTATAAATTCTTGTTTTGAATTGATGATCTTTTTATTATATTGGTTTCTGATTTTTCTGAGGGCTTTCAATTCAGGGGATGAAGGGTGTTGTCTCCATTTTCTTTCGGCCATTCTCAGTTTGCGCCTTTCTTCATTTAAAGCTTCATTAAACCAAGGATTTTTTGTCTTCTCCGGATTCTTTTCATTTTTAATGGCATGGTGTTGTTGACAATATTTTCGACCGTTGTTATGTAGTGGTCAGTCAGCTCATTGACATTCTGCAAGTTGTTAGGTGGTTTTAGGTCTCTTTCACAGCTTTCGACCAATAGCTTCAAGTTTGCTCCTCTTGTGTCTCGAATCCATTTTTTGGACTTGAGGGGTTGTCTGGTCCTGCCTTTTTCCATTATGGGTATCGCGAATGTTATGGCATGATGATCAAACCAGTCACAAGGCGTTATGGAGAGGATTGTTGTATCTTTGTTTCGTGAAATAATCCAGTCTAACGTCGCTCCTTTATAGTGAGTGGGTTGTGTGCACACTTGGGTGAGGTTCATTTCATCGAGGAAATCTTTAAGTGAGTTGACCAGTTTGTCGTTGCAGTCATCCCAATGTAAGTTGAAATTGCCAAGAAATATGTTATCGACGCCGTTGTTAGAGTTGGCCGTTATGATCTCCATTAACTCCTCTGTAAACTTTGCGCTGTCTCCTGGTGGGTGGTAAAAAGTATGCAGGTTGCATCTTTGGTTGTTATTTGCTCTTATATTAAGACCTAGATATTTGCAGGATTCTAGAGGGTCTGCTTGGATTTGTTTGACCTCTATAACAGATCTGTGAATGCAGGCTATACCTCCCCCTACCTTTTTGAGTCTATCAAGTCTCACAATGTTATATTGGGGTGGTACTAGGAGATCCATGGTTGGCGATGAGGATTCCGTGAGCCATGTTTCAGTGAGGACTGCCAGATCAATGTCTTTGTTGATGATGAGGTCCGCTATGTCCGATGCATGTTTGGTTGCCGACCGACAGTTGAGTAGTAGACATGTCAGAGGTTTTTCTTTGTTACTACAGATTCCAATCTTGGCTTCTGTTGTTGTAAGTTGTACGTGCTGTAAATTGTAAGGGTTGGATGTTCTATCATTCTTTCTTGATGTTCTGTTCGAGTCGAGTGGTACCGTTTTGATTCTTTCCTCTCCCTCGCTGTCCGGTATTTCATATGATCGTATTAAGGCCAGAGTTTCCTTCTATTTTTTAACTGACTGGCCGTCTCGTTGCTCTTTCTTTGTGAAGAGTGTACGAGGTTTTGGATGTGCGTGACCTTAGCGTGAGTGCTCGTCGTCATCTCCTCGATTTTTACAATCGCCTGTAGGGTATTTATAGCTACTTGTGCCATCCCGCTCACTAGTTTCTGAATCTCCTTGATATCTTTCTTGTTTTGACGTGATTTCTTAGGGAAGACTGATCTGTTTATCCGGGATTTGTATACTGCTCTTCTTTGTTTTGGATCTGTTCTTGGTTCCGCATCCTTTTCCTTTGTAGCCCCTGTTTGATTGTCCGTTCTGTTTCTATTGGAGATGTCGTCAGTGCTAGCTAAGTTCTGTGTTGCTGTGAGTGCGTTTGTGGTTGAGAGTCTGCATGACGATGGTATTGTACTTGCGGGAGGTATCGGAGGGTTGATATCTTCTCCCTCGTCCAATTCCTGGTTGTCGTAAGGTGCTACTCTCGAAACCGATGTATGCTCTACATGGGAGGTCTCTTCGTTTGTAGGCGAGAGCGCCTCTACTCTTTGGAGCCGGTCTTGTTCCTTGTTTGCCTGATTGGTAGATCTCTCTGTTCTTTCTGTCGCGTTCTCACGTTCGGATATTAATATTTCAAGTCTATCTTCCGGTTTAGAGCTTTGAGCCTGGTGTCCCCTGTGTCTAATGGCGCCTCTGGTGATATCTTTGGTGTCGGGAGTATCTCCTGGTGAGGTCTGGTGTAGTTGGAGTCTTGGGTCTTCTAGTGAATCTTTTATTGTTTGGAAAATCTTGGCAAATTTCTCCAGTTCTCGATTTGCTGCTTGTATCAGCACAATTCCAGATTTATATATGGTGACAACATACAACCCTACAAATGGACACCACACAAGGTTTTATATAAAAAAATAGGTACATTTTATATAGAGTTAACACAAGACCAATAAACAACAACAAAAATCCACAGTACTATTAGATTTCAAGGGTTATGGTTAAAAAGGCTTAAATCAAGGATCTGTGCAAGTCGGTAGCCCGGACAGGCTACAGCGTTGTTGAAAATAACAGAGTCTTGCAAATCCAGCGGACCACGTCGGTACGGGCCCACTCAAATGTTGACAGACTCAGTCTCAGTGCCTTTATGCTTGGGGCTGCCGGCACGGATGTCCGAGCCGGTTCCGGTGATCATCGCAGTGCAGAAAGGAAGCTTTGCAGGATGCGTTGTCCCTCGATGCGGTGCAGGCAGCACCCCATTGACAGAGCCGGTGGATCCAAGACTGCGTTGCAGGGTGAGACGGTGCTTCGATGCAGTGCTTGCAGCTTGTGGTGCGTCGAACGAGCCGCAGTTCGGGAGCTGGTGTCAATCAGTCTGGACAGTGGTGCGAGTCGGGCGGTGCCTCACAAAGCGTGCAAAGCGGTGCCCAACTCCGGTGCGGTCACAGGACTCGAAGTCAGCAGCAGTGACTGCGTCGGTCAGACTAGTTTGATTCGGTTTATCGAGGCGTTGTACGTCGTAGTGTCTACCAGTCGCGGTGCAGGCTACAGCTCAGTGACGGTGTCAGGATGGAGTAGGTGAGCGCATAACTTGCGCTGTTTGAGGCGGACGTTGCTTGATGCGGTGCTTACAGGACACCGGGCCGGTCGTGAGAGTCGGTCACAGCTCCCTGCCTCTGCAGTCACTTGTTTCCAGCAGCAATTCACAAAGGCTGGTGAAGTCCACTGGTCCTGGTCCTGGGACTTCAGTCAGGGGGCAAGCTCTCTTCTAAGCCCTTGGAGATCTTTGCACAAGTTGAAAGAAAAGTCCACAAAGTTATTTCTCCTCTCTTTGGCGGTCAGGCAACCACTGCAGGCCAATCCCACAAGCAGCACCTCAGCTTGGGAATAGTCTCTCCTCAGTTTCTTCAGGTTCCTTCTGCTCAGCGGAGGTTTTGTCTTGTAAGTCCAAAAGTGATCTAATTTCCTGAGATCAGGGTCCCCATACTTATACCCCCAAATTCTTTGTTCTCTGAGGGGAAAGGGGCCTGTGCCCATTCAAAACCAGTTCTGAAGCACTCTGTTCACCAGACTTCTCCTTTCCTTTCACAGCGCAGGGCAGGCACATCAGACGCCCCACAGGAGGTGGAGCCAGCATTGTGTAAGGCAAGTACAGTCCTGGAGCACTTTTTTGACAGTCTTCCTTCTCTTCTTTCAGTGTGCAGGGCAGAGACATCAGACGCACCACAGGGGGTGGAGCCAGCACTGTGGGTGGCGGGCACAGTCCTATTCAGGTCCCAGGTGCAACTCCTTCCTCCCATCTAGATGCAGATCTCTCTATTCACCACTGGGCTGACTCATACTGTCTCTTGGGATTCTCCAGCCCTGTCACTCACAAAACGAGACAAAGGAATACACAACCTCGCAGAGGCAGGCTTAAATGGTTAGGCAAGCAAATACCTACTTTCTAAAAGTGGTATTTGCAAACACAGAATATTAAAATAAACTTCACTAAAAGATGTATTTTATTATTCTCAGTCCAGCCATACTAAACTCGAATTTCTACCATGTTCTCTGAGCCTGTTAGGATTATAAACATGTAATAATGTAGCAGCCCATTCTGGTCTATGGAGAACAGGTAGCCTTGCAATAGTGAAAAATGAAAATGACTGTAATTCACTATTAGGACATGCCACACACACCAGGGCTTGTCCTACCTTATACTTACAATGCACCCTGCCAGTGGGCCTACTATAGGGGTGACTAATATGAAGAAAAGGGAAGGTTTAGGGACTGGCAAGTGGGTGCACTTGCCCAGTCAGCATGACAGTACCAGACTGCATGCAGGCTCTGCAATGGCAGACCTTAGACACGTGTTACAAGGCCGCTTTTGTGGATGGCACAACCAGTGCTGCATGCCCACTAGCAGCATTTGGATTGACACGCCCTGGGCACACCATCTGGATCTTGTGTGTATGGTGCCAAATCTGTGCTGCTTGCCTATTATTAATACTGTCGGAATCATTTCACAGCATTTTGCCTCTTGAAATACCTCATTAGAAATATGGAACATGCATCAAATTGGAGAGTGTAGAAATAAAAATGGGAAGTCCTTGGACACCAAGGGCCGATGCATTCACCTCGGAAAAGTTAGTTAATAGACGAGTCAAGTATTCTACAGTCCAATTTTGAATATACAATTTTTATGATAGAGATATTCTTCAGCTCTTCCTGCTAACTTTACTGAAGAAGACATTGTTGGGGTAAGTGATATCGCAATGGGTTTGTGATGAGTTACATACCTAGGGGCTCATTATGATGGTGGAGGAGCGCCACTGCCGGGAGACGCGGTGGCGATCCTCCCTCCATCATAATGAGATTTACCCACTGCCAAATGAGCATGGCACTGGGTATCACAGCAGACGCAAAGTCCGTCTTCCGCTTTTCCGCTAGTGGCAATCGCACCGAGTGCCTGGTGGGTGGAAAAGGGCCACTAATATGATGGCGGTGCCTAGCAGGCACCGTCCGCCATAATAGGGTGTGCCCTGATAGAGGCCTTTCCATGGCAAAGTTTGGTAGGGATTGGGTTTGGGGCCCCTCTGTTTGGGGGGAGGGTGTAGGTGAACTGGGGGGACCCATGGTACCCCCCTACATTTCCATGCACAAGGTGGCAGGCACTGCATGGTGCCTGCCACGTTGTGCATGGAAATTTACATTGTGGCATTTTAACATTGTGAGCGGTGCTGCTTCCAGCAGCACCGTCCGTAATGTTAATTGGCCAGGATGCACCCGCCATTCTGGGTGGGCGCATCCTAATTGGGCTGGTGGGACCGCCGCACGTCTGGCTGGTGGTCCTAGCACTGCTATGATGGCGGGCGGACTGTTATCCGCCCGCCATCATATTCAGAACCATTGTTCTAGAATAGAAGGGACTCATGTTACTGGCGTACTCATGAGAGAGTGGTTTCTAAATTTAACCAGAACTTCATCGTGTTGCCCATAGTATATTTTGTGGCAGTTCGCATGAAAACTGTTGTTTTTTCAGAGGGAAAGGGTCATGGAAAATTGTAAGATAAATTCTGTATCAAGTAAAAAGGAGAAAAATATTTATGTGGCTAAGAATGTAACATTTCAGACAGAATCCTATTTGCTTTGTTAAAACACGTTTGTCACTTTGGCCCTGATTATGACTGGTTCAGCGTAAATCTGAGTTGGGTGGTATTCACCAAGCCCAGTAATTACCAGGTGAGTGAAATACCTCACCTATTTTTGCGAGGCGTAGCTTGCTATGGGCACTGATTGTAATTAAAATGCTCAGGTTGTACTTAATATCCATAAATATAATCTTAATTAAACAATGGACAATGGCATAACTCCATAGTTGTTTGGGGTTGTCATATCATAAAAGTCATATTTTGCAGTTATCAGTGAAATATTTTGATAATGGTTGGTGCCACCCGCACCTAGGGGGGAGGCGACCTGAGTTGCATCTCGGGCGGGAAAACCCTCATTGTTCCCGAAGTCAGACCCGGTAAGGGCGGGGGGCATGACGTCATCAGATGGCGCAAGGGGTTTCCTCGGGGTGTTTAAATATGCTGAATTAGCTGTGGTCGCCCACTTTGTTCCATCCTGCACAGCGGACTGGAAGAGCGGACAACGGCAAGCGCAGATGTTTTGTTGCTTTTTTGGACTCTACGCGTTGGAAGGGTCCTGGGCTGCAAAGTAGCGGGAGCTACGCAAGATTCAGTTTGACCTGGACCTACTGGCACCACCTGCAATGGGGGGGAGCTTTATTTTATGTGGGGCTCCGGGCAGGCTGGAGGGAGGGGCTGACCTGCTATTGGTCCTGGGCTCCTGCCCTACCAATGATGCCAGAGTAATGTGTCTCCGGGGTTCAGGAGCCCTGGGGGGGACCAATGTGGTATGCGGTTCCCTGGTAAGTGAGTTACCTCCTGAATGGAGGTTGCTATCTGGGTACTTATGTCCAGGATGGCAAATGTCCTTGATGGGTTCGCTCAAGGACCATGCAAGTTGGGCCCTGCTGGGATAACAAGCATGGGGAGATCTAACACACCTGTGGTTTATTGTCTATTTCAAGTCCCTGCGAATGAAGCAATATGTTACCATGGAAAGCTGCTCTGTTACCTGTGCTCCACGTAGAGAAATGTATTGCACAACAATTGTCAATGACAAATATCTCTCCTCCATGTTTTTTATGTTGTATTTGGTCAAAGATCTATTGAGCAAAATCTGTTACGTAATAAAGAACTAGGCTGCGGAACACCAACCCTGGTCGGCGTCCAGCTTGTTTATGCCTGAGGTAAACCTTTGTGGGGCAAGTGTGCTCAGCAGATGTGGGGTGGGGGTGACTCGCACGTAGTATGCACACTATGTATAGTAAAACGTTACTTACTGCAGTGGAAAACAGAAACATTGCAAAATAAACCTCTATATCAAAAAATGTTATTTGTATTTATAGATCTTCACTTTATTTAGGAACAGCTTCGCTCAAAGATGCTGATTTAAGCCCATGTGACTGGTGACTTCTGAGGTCAGCATATACAGTCAACACCTTGTAATGCAGTCCATTCCTGAACAAGCCATCACTGACAGTTGACTGGGGGTGAGTGTTTAATTTACTCAAAGGCTGCGTCCATCATCCCCTTTGGTATTGCTTTGTTCGCCCTAAGTTGGCAGGGTATGCCCAGACGTGGGTCCCTTGCTCACTTTGCCACTGGATTCAAGCTAGCCTGGCTGCTGACAGCTGAATAGCAAGACACCGGTCCCAGGATGCTTGTTTCTGGTCCAGGGAACACATGGCTTGGCAGTTCGGGCGGGACTGTTCCCTTGCGGCACAGGGTCAGACTGATTTGCATATTGCCAAGTCTGAACTGGTTGGTGGAGTGAGCTAAAGAATGATGATGGATTAAACCCAGATCAGTTGACTGGGGGTGAGTGTTTGATTTGCCCAAACGCTCCATCCATAATCCCCTTAGGTATAGCTTTGTTCGCCCTAATTTTTCAGGGTATGCCCAGACGTGGGTCCCTTGCTCACTTTGCCACTGGATTCAAGCTAGCCTGGCTGATGATGGCTGAATCGCCAGAATCCGCTCCTAGGATGATCGTTTCCCGTCGAGGGAAGACATGGCTTAGCAGTTCAGGCTGGACTGTTCTCGTGAGGCAGAGGGTCAGACTGATTTGCGCATGGCCATGTCTGAACTGGGGTGGCGGAGTGAGCTAAAGAATGATGATGGATTAAACCCAGATCAGTTGACTGGGGTGAGTTTTTGGTTTGCTCAAACACTCCGTCCATCATCCCCTTTGGTATCGCTTTATTCTCCCTAAGTTGTCAGGGTATACCCAGACGTGGGTCCCTTGCTCACTTTGCCACTGGATTCAAGCTTGCCTGGCTGATGATGGGTGAATAGCCAGAATTCAATCCTAGGATGCTTGTTTCCGGCCCAGGGAAGACATGGCTTAGCATTACAGGCTGGACTGTTCTCATGAGGCACAGGGTCAGACTGATTTGCGTATGTCCATGTCTGAACTGGGGTGGTGAGTGAGCTAAAGAATGATGATGGATTAAACCCTGATCAGTTGACTAGGGTGAGTGTTTGGTTTGCTCAAACACACCGTCCATCATCCCCTCTGGCATCTCTTTGTTCTTCCTAAGTTTTTAGGGTATACCCAGACGTGGGTCCCTTGCTCACTTTGGCACTGGATTCAAACTAGCCTGGCTGATGACGGCTGAATAGACAGAAACCTGTACCAGGATGCCTGTTTTTGGTCCAGGGAAGGCATGGCTTGGTAGTTTGGGCTGGACTGTTCCCATGAGGCACAGGTTCAGACTGATTTGCATATGGCCATGTCTGAATAGGGGTGTTGGAGTGAGCTAAAGAATGATGATGGATTAAACCCAGATCAATTGACTGGGGGTGAGTGTTTGATTTGCTCAAACGTTCTGTCCATCATCCCCTTTGGCATCGCTTTGTTCGCCTTAAGATGTCAGGGTATGCCCAGGCGTGGGTCCTTTGCTCACTTTGCCACTGGATTCAAGCTAGCCTTGCTG